>NW_027142701.1:168753-210396 GCF_026170545.1 Melanerpes formicivorus
CATTTTCCACTCCCAGGGGAGCAGCAGAGTCCCCTCCCCTGGACAGCTTTAAGACTCAGCTTGCCAGGGGGCAGGGCCAGCTCCCTTCAACTCCACTGTGTCCTTGGAAAGATTGGACCAGATGGTCCTTGGGGTCCCTTCCAAGCTGGGATTCTGTGGAAGATTCTTGATGGGAAGGGAGCAAGCTGTCTGGAATCAGCTCTGTGGCTGCAGAGCCTTCACCAGGAGCTGCTGCACATAAAGGCTTTTCTCAATCCTCCCCTAGCCCTGTTCATTTTTTTCCCTCTCTCCCTCCCTCTCCCTCCCTTTCCTGAACTCATTTGCTGATGCAGATCTCACATCAGCACACATCAGAAGCTCCCTTGGAAGATAAAGCAGCGCCTGAATGTGCTCTGGAAAACAGCGAGGCTGTGCCTTAAGTAGGGCAGTAGGCAACATCCCGTTGATGGAACTGCTTGGGGGAGAGAATTGCTCAAGGGCAAAAGAAAGAGACTTGGAGCCAGTGACAAATGCACAGAGACACAGACCAGGCCCTCTAAACCTCCTAGATGGACTTTCAAGCTCCTGTGTTCAGGGCTGGGAGAGATGTGGCACTCACCATATGAAGAGAGGCAGGTGTGCTCAGCTGAGTGGCCTTTTCCCTGCACTGCCTCATTCCTGCTGGGGCTCAGACCAACTGAGCTGACACTGTCATATGCTGCACCTTGGGATGTGTCCCCTGGCATAGGCATGCAGCAGGCAGAGCTGCTCCCTGCAGGCTGAGCCCTCATGCTCAGCCCCAGAGCTGCTAGTCAAGACCTTCCTCGCCTCAGCAAAGCACAGCCCAGAGCCTTGGGGAGCTCCTGGCTAAAAGGCTTCTGCCAAAGAGCTTCTGCAAGTGCTGCTGAGGGGATGAGCACAGCCTGGCTTGGAAGCAGGCTTCCTGGTTTGGAAGGATGGGGATCTAAATCCTGCTCAAACCATGAGGGTGGGGAGAGCCTGGCACAGGCTGCCCAGGGAGGTGCTGGAAGCCTCATCCCTGGAGGTGTTTGCAGCCAGGCTGGAGGTGGCTGTGAGCAACCTGCTGTGGTGTGAGGTGTCCCTGCCCACGGCAGGGGGGTTGGAGCTGGATGAGCCTTGCAGTCCCTTCCAACCCTGACAGTTCTGTGATTCTAAATATCCTCCAATTACCTATTAGTGTTAATGAGCTACCACAACCACTTATTTTCTAATCTGGAACAGCAACATCGCAGAGGCAAAGGGGAGGGACTGATTGCTTCTTTCCTTCCTTCCTTTATCTTGTTTGGCTTCTTTTTTTCTCACCCCCCCCCCCCCCCCCCCCGCCTTAGTGAAATGTTTAAATGCTCTGTCAACACAGAAGGAATTCAGGGGAAAGAAAGGGGAAGGGGATGGGGGGGGGTAGGGGTGTGTGTGAGGAAAAGTGATGCTTGATGAAAGATTAAGGGAAATGGGGAAGATTAACAAAGCTTGATGGGCAGGCAATTAAAAGAGGAGTGAAGGATCGTTAGTATTCATTACCAGGAAATCCGGGCAGGGAGAGGGCTCTGCAGCTGCTGGAAATCCCCAGGTTGTGTCTGCAGAGAACTCCCAACTACAAAACAAATGCTCCAACAACAAATAAAGCCAGCAAGCAGCTTGCCCTGTTCTCTGCTGAGGCTCCCCACTGGCAGGTCAGGGCTGCTTTTTATTGCTGCTGCTGCTGCTGTTGTCTCTTCACCCTTCAAATCTTGTCTGGACTAAAGGCCTTTGAGATGTGGCACTGCTAGGTTCTTGTGGAGGGAAGCTCTTGCTCTCAGGCAGGTGAATGGCTAAGAACTCCCAGCAGCAGTGGCATGATTCCATCACACTCCAGCCAGGAGCAAGCTGCAGTGGAGGTGCCAGGCAGCAAGTGTCATAGAGTCACAGAACTGTCAGGGCTGGAAGGGAGCTCAAGGCTCAGCCAGCTCCAACCCCCTGCCATGGCCAGGGACACCTCACACACCACAGCAGGTTGCTCACAGCCACCTCCAGCCTGGCTGCAAACACTTCCAGGGATGAGGCTTCCAGCACCTCCCTGGGCAGCCTGTGCCAGGCTCTCACCACCCTCATGGGCAACAACTTCTTCCTCACATCCAATCTCAATCTCCCCACTTCTACTTTTGCTCCATCCCTCCCAGTCCTATCACTCCCTGACACCCTCAGAAGTACCTCCCCAGCTTTCCTGTAGCCCTCTTCAGATACTGGAAGGCCACAATTAGGTCTCCTTGGAGCCTTCTCTTCTCCAGCCCCAACTCCCTCAGTCTGTCCTCACAGCAGAGCAGCTTCAGCCCTCTGCTCCTCCTCATTTCAGAGCAGCAAGGAAAGCAAGCAGCCAGTAGGTAAGCATGGCCCTGAAGTCTGTTGCTGTCCCAGCTTCTCTCTGCTCCCTAGGAGAAGTTATTACACCCAGAAGAAAGCAGGAAAGAACCAGAAGGAAGAGCCAAGGTGGTAAGAGGGGAGGCTGCACTTGTGCAGTTGCTTCAGGCTTAGAGGGTGAGAAGCTTGATGCAGTCTGAAAGGAGGAAGAAATCAGCCCTGGACTGGAAGGGGATCCCTGCAGCCAGGTTGTTCTAAAGCAATTGCAGACAGCTGAGGCAGGCAGGGACAAGACCCTGCACTCAAACACATCCCAGGGGCACTGCACACCAGGGGTGAATTGATTCAGAGCATGGTTTGGCTTGGAAGGGACCTTCAAGCTCATCCAGTTCCAGCCCTCTGCCACGGATAGGGACACCTCCCACTAGAGCAAGGTGTCCAACCTGGCCTTGAACACCCCCAGGGAGGAGGCAGCCACAGCCTCCTTGGGCAGCCTGTGCCAGTGCCTCCCCATCCTCACTCTCAATGCTTTCTGCCTCATCTCCAGTCTCTATCTCCCTCCCCTCATGCTGCACAGGGCTGTGGGGCTAGGGAACAGCAGGTAGGTTTGTGCTGTGCCTGTCAGCACACACTGCATGAGCCTCTAACCTCGGGAAACTGATCCACAGCCTGTTCCACTGTCAGGCTTGGTTTATTCTGTAATCTTTTTGAGACAGGAGCCCAAGCACATTCCTGTGGACTCCTGAGTGTCTCTGGATGAACACTCTTTTTTCTGGGGGGACACACACTCACAGCTATGGAGAGGTCAGGCATTTCCACCTTTCTCCCCAGGCCAGTAACCACTCTCCCTGGCACCCATTTAGCTTCAGCCAAAGCAAGCTGCTAATCACATGCAGCACAGAGTGCTAAGCACCCAGACTCGAATGTGGAATAGCAAATGAGCCAGAAGGCACTGGGAAGTGTCTCCAGCTAGAGGATAACCTGGAGCCCTGAGCCAGCAGCACAAACCACAGGCAAACTGCAGGAGTTGCCCTGGCAGCGTCGGGGCAGACCCTCTGCAGGCAGAGCTCAGCTTGAGCTGCCTGAGGGCTGTGGTGCTTCACCTGTTGTGCATGGCACCTGCCCTGCTTCCCTGGCTGTGCTCAGGAAAGCTCCTCCTGTAGCTCCCTTTGCTAAAGGAGAGACAAAGAGGTTTCCCCCGGGAAGCTTCTCCTGCAGGCAGGGTGAGCTGAGCAGGGTGAGCTGGAGCAGGGGGAGCTGGAGCAGGGTGAGCTGGAGCAGGGGGAGCTGGAGCAGGGCGAGCTGGAGCAGGAGGAGCTGGAGCAGGGTGAGCTGGAGCAGGGGAATCTGGAGCAGGGGGAGCTGGAGCAGGGGGAGCTGGAGCAGGGGGAGCTGGAGCAGGGCAAGCTGGAGCTGTGTTTGGCAGCTCTGTGCCCTGCAAGGGAGCTTCACCTCTGCAAATGATCCCCAGGGCCAGGTTTGCTCTGTGGCAGTGACTTGTCAAACCTCTGCTGCTGCAGACACCTCAGCTGGTGCCTTCTGTGTTACTACAGCAAGGGAATCCCTGGGTGGCCTGCAGCAGCAGTTCTGCTCGCACCAAACTCCTTGCTGCTAAGCCAGGCTCTAGCTTCTGGCTCTTCACTGTGTCTAGGCTCATGATTCTGCTCCTGAGAGAGGGCACAAAGCCTTCCTTCTGCCATGAGGGGGAAAAACCCCCAACAAAACTAAACCAGCATTGCAGGAGCTTCCCACTTGCCCCTGGCTTCCAGACTTTGAAGTCAGGACCCTTCTGTCACCCTCAACCTAACCCCCACCCACCACAGCTTTCCCTGCCTATGCCTCTGGAATCTTTCAGCCCAAGATCTGATTTGCTTCTGGGCAGCTTTAGGCTCCTGACTTTCATGTTTGATCATCTGTGATCTCAGAGATTGTTGTTTAGGGCTAGAGCCCCACTGAACGATGCCGGCGATAGGCAGGGAAGAGATGAAAACCAGCCCTGGCTTTTCATCTCCCTGTGGTAAACACAAACTTTGTACTAGAACCTGTCTTAAGACATTATTTGACTGGAAACACAGCCAGAGCTTGTTGGCCCAACTCCTGGAGCTGCCAGCAGAAAGCTGAGATCAAAACATATGTGCAGAGGGGGGCTGTGTGTCTGGGTGGCAGCAGACAGACGGAACTCGCCGTGCTGCAGCTCGAGGCAGGGGCTGCAGCTTCGCTCCCTCTCTCTTCTCCCACTGCACTCCAGCAGCTTTTCCCTGCCAGTCGTGGCTCCAAGCTGGGATCAGGAGCTGCTGGCCATTCATGATGGAACCAGGAGCTGCTGGCCCTTTATGCTGGAATCAGGAGCTGCTGGCCATTCATGATGGAACCAGGAGCTGCTGGCCCTTCCTTCCTGCTGGAACCAGGAGCTGCTGGCCCTTTATGCTGGGATCAGGAGCTGCTGGCCATTCATGATGGAACCAGGAGCTGCTGGCCCTTCCTTCCTGCTGGAACCAGGAGCTGCTGGCTCTTCCTGCTGGTCCTTCCTGCTGGAACCAGGAGCTGCTGGCCCTTCCTGCTGGTCCTTCCTGCTGGAACCAGGAGCTGCTGGCCCTTCCTTCCTGATGGAATCAGGAGCTGCTGGCCCTTTATGCTGGAATCAGGAGCTGCTGGTTCTTCCTTCATGCTGGAACCAGGAGCTGCTGGTTCTTCCTTCCTGCTGGAACCAGGAGCTGCTGGCCCTTCCTTCCTGCTGGAAGCAGGAGCTGCTGGTTCTTCCTTCATGCTGGAACCAGGAGCTGCTGGCCCTTCCTGCTGGGATCAGGAGCTGCTGGCCCTTCCTTCCTGCTGGAACCAGGAGCTGCTGGCTCTTCCTTCATGCTGGAATCAGGAGCTGCTGGTTCTTCCTTCATGCTGGAACCAGGAGCTGCTGGTTCTTCCTTCCTGCTGGAACCAGGAGCTGCTGGTTCTTCCTTCCTGCTGGGACCAGGAGCTGCTGGCCATTCATGCTGGAACCAGGAGCTGCTGGCTCTTCCTTCATGCTGGAATCAGGAGCTGCTGGCTCTTCCTTCATGATGGAACTAGGAGCTGCTGGCCCTTCCTTCCTGCTGGAACCAGGAGCTGCTGGCCCTTCCTTCCTGCTGGAACCAGGAGCTGCTGGCCATTCATGCTGGAACCAGGAGCTGCTGGCTCTTCCTTCATGCTGGAATCAGGAGCTGCTGGACATTCATGCTGGAACCAGGAGCTGCTGGCTCTTCCTTCCTGCTGGAACCAGGAGCTGCTGGCCCTTCCTTCCTGCTGGAACCAGGAGCTGCTGGCCATTCATGCTGGAACCAGGAGCTGCTGGCTCTTCCTTCATGCTGGAATCAGGAGCTGCTGGACATTCATGCTGGAACCAGGAGCTGCTGGCTCTTCCTTCCTGCTGGAACCAGGAGCTGCTGGCCCTTCCTTCCTGCTGGAACCAGGAGCTGCTGGCCCTTCCTTCCTGCTGGGACCAGGAGCTGCTGGCCCTTCCTTCCTGCTGGGACCAGGAGCTGCTGGCCCTTCCTTCCTGCTGGAACCAGGAGCTGCTGGTTCTTCCTTCCTGCTGGAACCAGGAGCTGCTGGCCCTTCCTTCCTGCTGGAAGCAGGAGCTGCTGGCCCTTGCTGCTGGAATAGAGCCCTGCTGCCTTCGGGTACCTCTGCCCTACCGATCCGTGTGTTGCACCGGCTTGGAAGGGACCTTCAGAGGGCATCTTGGCCAACCCCCCTGCAGGCAGCAGGGACACCTCCAGCTACAGCAGGCTGCCCAGGGCCACCTCAAGGCTGATTTTGAATGTCTCCAGCGATGGGGCCCCAACCACATCCCTGGGCAGCCTGTGCCAGTGTCTCCCTCCCTGCTCACCAGCAGCAGTGAGTAACCTTGCGGTGGCCTTGCTCTTCGCCGCCTTTGCTCCAGCTCCAGGTGGCTCCAGGTGACTCATGCTTCTAATTAATGCCCTTCCCTGTCTGAATGAAGCAGTGCTTTGAAGCTGGAGCCAACCAAATTGGTCCCCAGAGAAGGGGATGATGTGTGGCACTGCTGGTTGCATCATCCCAACAGCCAGGGCCGCTCCGCTTCCTGCAGCAGAGAGCAAAGCCACAATGAAAGCAGCCCCGGGGGAGCAGGGACATGAGACACCTGTGAGTGTGCATCGTTAGAGCTCCACCACTGTGCTGCTGGAGAGGCTTGGCTAGAGTTTTTCCCCTCTCTCTCTCTGTGTTGTGTGATTTAAAGCCTCTTCCATTTCGAATCAGGTCAGGCTAAAATGATCCTGAGCACACTGCTGCCCAAGCCCAGAGCCCAGGCAGGAGAGGAATGAGGTCTGCAGCACTGAAAATGTTTTAACATTGCAAAGCTGCCAGGGGGATTCCTGGAATACTTGAAGGCCACTGTTAAAGCAAATATCCTTCCCCCCTGCTGCCTTTGGTGCCTGCTTCTCAGGCAGCTGTGGCTGTGGATCAGTTTCCCAAGGTTAGAGGCTCATGCAGTGTGTGCTGACAGGCACAGCACAAACCTGCCTGCTGTTCCCTAGCCCCAGAGCCCTGTGCAGCATGAGGAGGGGGGAGATAGAGACTGGAGATGAGGCAGAAAGCATTGAGAGTGAGGATGGGGAGGCACTGGCACAGGCTGCCCAGGGAGGCTGTGGCTGCCTCCTCCCTGGGGGTGTTCAAGGCCAGGTTGGACACCTTGCTCTAGTGGGAGGTGTCCCTGCCCGTGGCAGGGGGCTGGAACTGGATGAGCTTGAAGGTCCCTTCCAAGCCAAACCATGCTCTGAATCAATTCACCCCTGGTGTGCAGTGCCCCTGGGATGTGTTTGAGTGCAGGATCCTGTCCCTGCCTGCCTCAGCTGTCTGCAATTGCTTTAGAACAACCTGGCTGCAGGGATCCCCTTCCAGTCCAGGGCTGATTTCTTCCTCCTTTCAGACTGCATCAAGCTTCTCACCCTCTAAGCCTGAAGCAACTGCACAAGTGCAGCCTCCCCTCTTACCACCTTGGCTCTTCCTTCTGGTTCTTTCCTGCTTTCTTCTGGGTGTAATACCTTCTCCTAGGGAGCAGAGAGAAGCTGGGACAGCAACAGACTTCAGTGGGGTTGGAACTGGATGAGCTTGAAGGTCCCTTCCAAGCCAAACCCTTCCCTCAGTGTATGAAGTGTGAACTGCCTGCCCAGCCCCCTCCTCCATTTGAAATGCTGATTCAAGGCTCAGCTGCAGTGGCTGGCGAGTCCACCACATGTGCAGAGGGATCCAGGCAGGCAGCAGGAGATTAATTGGAATCTGGTGAGCCTGAAAAAACATATTCCAGAGTGCTTCTACCCCAGAGCTGCCAAGATGAAGGACAGGACCCCTCCTGCCAGCCAGCCAGCAGCTGGATATGCCTGGAATATGTTAGTGCTGACTGCTATGTGGGGAGGGAAGGAGCCTCAGCTGCTCCTGTGGTGTGTGTCTGTGAAATTCAGGGCAGGGGCCTGATCATGAGCAGCATTCTACACCACCACCACCACCACTTGTTCAGGCAGAGGCACAAGAGGATGCTGGCTAGAGGAAGAAAGGAGAGGCAAATCAATGGAGCTGCTTTGGAGGTCTCTGAGGTCTTTCCCAACCTGGCTCTGCACCAACTTCCACTACCTTCTGTAGGGCTCTGAAGCAGTGGGTGATGCTTCCCACACGTGCTGAGCACTGCTAGAAAGGGAGGTGTGGTGCTGCTAGGTCACAGGCTGGACTTGATGATCTCAGAGGTCTAACTCCAGCCTCAGTGATTCAGTGATGCTCAGCAGATCTGACAGGAGAATGAGCTTTGGGCACCTTGGTGCCTGGGCTCCTGGCCAATTTTCCTCCTCTTTGTGAATCTCTCTCTTCTTTTCACCTTTTCCCCCCTTGTACATGCTAGAGGGGGAAGGAGAAAGTTTAATGGCACAGATCTGAGTTCTAAACCCCCCTGCTTCAACACTACCCTGCTCCATACTTCTGTGTTTCCCCTTCAGAAGGGAGAGGCTCCCACTAAATACAGAGCAGAGGGGAGAATGTAGGCTATGTGAACATGGCCTCAGAGGTATTCCAAGTGTGGGATCCTGGTGGTGCTGTGTGCATCCCTGAGTGTTTTTAGACCCCTTAGCATCTGCCATGACCACCTGTCCTTCCCTTGCCTGGGCTCAGCTTTGCAGGCACTGCCTCTCAGATCTGCTGGTAGGGCTTGGGGGTGTTCAGCGAGGTCCAGGAGCCACTCACTCAGAACAAAACTCCCCTTTATCCCGAGAGGGATCCTCTGTGCCTGCTCATCCCCTCGGTGCCAGGAACATCACCTGATTCATGAGCAATTACTGCAAAACAAAGCAACGACGCAGCCCTTAACTGCAGAGCAGAAACTGGGGCAGGACACTTCCCACCAGCGCTGCAGCTCCTTGCAGAGGGCTCTCTTCGGCTGCTGGCAGGGGATTGCTTCATGCCTGCCCTCAGGGTGCTCAGCTGCAGGCTTGTGCCACACCTGAAGTCTCCACCAGCACCTGCTGGAAGGGCCAGGGAGATCCCTGGCAGGCTGAAGCCAGGCTGCTTGCATAGGAAACAGCCTCTGCTCCTCACAGAGCATTTCATGAGAGCCCTGGCAGGGGGAAGGGCAGCTCCAGAGGGGATCTGAGCAAGAGCTAAAGGGTGGAGGTCCAGAGGATGGAGCCAGACCGTTTTCAGTGGTGTCCTGTGTCAGGACAAGGGGCAGTGGACACAAACTGGAACCCAGGAGATTCCACATGAACATAAAGAAAGAGATTCTCTCCTGTGTGGGTGGCAGAGCCCTGGAGCAGGCTGCCCAGAGAGGCTGTGGAGCCTCCTCCTCTGCAGGCTTTCACAACCCACCTCAACACATTCCTGTGCAGCCTCATCCAGGGGAGCCTGCTTTAGCACTGGGGCTAGCCCAGGTGATCTCCAGAGCTCTCTCCCAGCCCTTACCCTCCTGTGTGTGAAGCATGAAGTGCTCTGCTCCCAGGCAAGCAGTGGCAGAAGCACAGGGCACAGTCCCAAGCTGTGCCAGGGGAGGCTTCAGCTGGATGTTAGGAGGAAATCCTACCCAGAAAGAGAGACTGGCCATGGGAAGGTGCTGCCCAGGGGGGTGGTGGAGTCACTGTCCCTGGAAGTGTTTACAAATGGACAGGATGAGGCACCTGGTGCCGTGGTTTAGTTGTTTGGATGGTGTTGAGTGATAGCTTGGACCTGATGCCCTCAGAGGTCTTTTCCAACCTGGCTGACTCTGTGAGTGAGTTCCTGCAAGCACTCAGATTCTGGGCTAATCCTGAAATCAGCTACCTGAGGTCCAGGCTGACTCAGGCCTCATGATTCATCTTTCATTGATGAGCTGAGGACCCTGATCAAACCCAGCAACTTGGCAGCAAGGGCTGGAAATAAACATCCCTTAAAGTGGAACAGACAAGCCCTGGGCTGGGAGGGGAACCAGACCCAGAGGTGATGCCTTTCCCTTGCAGCTGCAGCTCTCATTCATTCCAAAGCCCTTCCCTGCAACTGAACTGGAAGGAAAGAGAAGAGCAAGCTCTAAGGGAGCTCTGCCAAGGCAGAAGCAGCCCCTTCCAGGGCAGCACTCACCCAGCCAGCTGTGAAATGAAGCACCTCAGAGATATCCTCACTGGGGGCTCCCTGACTCTTCCTCAGCTTGCAGGAATGCTGAGGTGGGAAAGATTTCTTCCCCAGAACCTATTGATTGGATCCATGTGGAAATCTCTCCCTGGCAATTAGGCTCAGAGGCCTGGAGCAGGGCACAGCTCCCCAGGGAAGCTTCCACTCCTTGTGGAAGGAGTCTTTGCTCTTTGCTCCTTTCAGGGATCCTGGGTGAAATAAAACCAAACCTGAGTGTCAGCTGCTGATGGAAGATGTGAGGCAGGAGAAGGCCAGAGGTGAAGACCAAGTTCCCCATGGGATGCTCTGTGTCAGTTCATTGGAAGTCACATAGAGATGAGCATGATCAGGGCTCTGACCAAACACAAGGAGCTACAGTAAGCTCTGGGGAGAACTTAGAGCAGCCCTCAAGTACCTGAAAGGGGCTACAGGGGATCTGGGGAGGGACTTCTGACAAGGGCTTGGAGTGATGGGATGAGAGGGAAGGGATTGAAGCTTGAGGAGGGCAGATTGAGACTGGAGATGAGGAAGAAATTGGGAGTGAGGGTGGGGAGAGCCTGGCACAGGCTGCCCAGGGAGGCTGTGGCTGCCTCCTCCCTGGAGGTGTTCAGGGCCAGGCTGGATGAGTCGTGGAGCAACCTGGGCTGGTGGAGGTGTCCCTGCCCCTGGCAGAGGGGTTGGACCTGGATGACCTTTAAGGTCCCTTCCAACCCAACCCATTCTATCAGTCTCTGAACCTCTCCCTGCTTCATGCCTGCTGGAGGAGGGGTTTGGCCATCACTCTGCACCCATTGCTACTGCAAAGGGAAAATAAACCCAAGTGCTTCCAGCCCCTTCCACTCTGGTTCCATTTCTGCTGGCACTGGCTGCTGTGCAATGGAGCCATGGAGAGGTGACTGACACCACACATCTCCCAGCCTGAGAGCTGATCCTTGTGGGGAGAAGGGGTGACTGACACCACAGCTCTCCCAGCCTGAGATCCTTGTGGGGAGAAGGGGTGACTGACACCACAGCTCTCCCAGCCTGAGAGCTGATCCTTGTGGGGAGAAGGGGTGACTGACACCACAGCTCTCCCAGTCTGAGAGCTGATCCTTGTGGGGAGAAGAGGTGACTGACACCACAGCTCTCCCAGCCTGAGAGCTGATCCTTGTGGGGAGAAGGGGTGACTGACACCACAGCTCTCCCAGCCTGAGATCCTTGTGGGGAGAAGGGGTGACTGACACCACAGCTCTCCCAGCCTGAGAGCTGATCCTTGTGGGGAGGAGAGGTGACTGACACCACAGCTCTCCCAGCCTGAGATCCTTGTGGGGAGAAGGGGTGACTGACACCACAGCTCTCCCAGCCTGAGATCCTTGGGGTGAGACACTCCTGGAGGAGCCATCTCTGGAGCAGGTGGTTTGGGTGCCTGCAGGAGCAGGCTGCTGGTGCTGAACAGAGTCCTTACAAGAGCAACCATTGCTGTGCACAGCTAAGAGGAATCAATCCTCTCCTCTCTAGTCTCAAGGGAAAGTGCCACTCAAGCCTCTTCAAGAAGCATTAGGAGGGAGCTGTGTGTCTGGAAAACAAGGTGGGGAGGGGAGGGGAGGGGGGGAGCTCTGATCCTGGCCTCCTGCTGCCCCCCTGGCCCTGATTTCTCAATCCCATTTCTGTGACCTTGAGGTATGGCTGCTTCAGAGCTGGGCTTAGCCTCTGCCAAGCCATCCATTAAATCCTGGGGAAATGATCAAAGTGAGCAACATCTTTATCCTTTCAGAGCAAATGATAGCTTTGTTTCCAACCAAGCCCTGGGCTGCTGTGATTTATTCTTGGGGCCTGTATCTCTTTTTTTTTTCCCCTCCCCCCTCCCTCCCTTCCTTAAAAAGAACAACAAAAAGCCAAACAAAACTCTTCTTGAGTGCAGGTGATGCCTTCTTGACGTGATTGATTCTGACCTGAGTGTGCCTGAGCTAAATGAATCAAGCACTGCCCATTTCCCCCTGCCTGTGACTAAGGAGCAGCCAAGTTGATCAGGGTTGCAGTGGAAATGTTCTAGCTGCAGCCCTTCTTTTCTCCAGCTGAGCAGCATCAAGCTGCACTCTGTGAGCTGGGGGCCACACTTCAGCCCCCCAAACCAGGGCTGCTGCATCCCCTGGGCATTCATTTTCACCTCTGCTGAGGCAGCTTAGAATCAACCAGGTTGGAGATGACCTCAAAGCTCATCAAGTCCAACCTGAGACCTAACCCCTCCTGACAACTCAACCATGGCTCCAAGTGCCACAGCCAAGCCTTCTAGGAACACCTCCAGGACTGGTGACTCCACCACCTCCCTGGGCAGCACATCCCAAGGGCTAATCTCTCTTGCTGGGAAGAACTTTCTCCTCACCTCCAGCCTAAACCTCCCCTGGCACAGCTTGAGACTGTGTCCTCTTGTTCTGGTGCTGGGTGCCTGGGAGAAGAGACCAACCCCCACCTGGCTCCAACCTCCCTTCAGGGAGTTGTAGAGAGCAAGAAGGTCTCCCCTGAGCCTCCTCTTCTCCAGGCTAAGCAACCCCAGCTCCCTCAGCCTCTCCTCACAGGGCTGTGCTCCAGATCCCTCCCCAGCCTCCTTGCCCTTCTCTGGACACCTTCCAGCATCTCAACACCTGCTGAGCACAGGGCAGAATGACTTCCCTGCTCCTGCTGGCCACACTATTCCTGATCCAGGCCAGGATGCTTAGTCCAGGCTAAAACAGAAAGTCAAGGGGTTGGATAGTGGCTGCTTGCAGCCCTCATAGCTGTGGCTCTCTCAGCTGCTCATGAATGCTTCCACCTGAGGCTGAAGGCTCTGATCCTTCCCTCCCAGCAACAGTCAGGTTGGAAGAGACCTTTGGGACCATCAATTCCACCCAGTTCTGTTGTCTTGCAGCACTTTCAGCTGTGCACTGCTGGCTACAAGAGGCTCAGTGAAAGAGCTCAACCCACTGCTGCTGCTCTCAGCTCACATCCTTGGGGACTGTGTTTGCTGGCACAGGCAGCTGGCACCCTGGGAATGCAAGGCTCCCAGAGTAAGAGCCTTGGGCAACTTCACTGCTGTGTGCTCAGCTTTTAAGCAGGAGGAGAGGAATGCTCTGGGATCCCTGCTGGTGCTGAGCAAGATGAGAAGTGTAAGGCCCAAAGCTTTGCTAAGGGGAGGTAGAGAATCATAGCATGGTAGGGCTTGGAAGGGACCTCTGCAGACCATCCAGCCCAGTATCATCCCCCAGGAACACATCCAGATGGGACTTGAAAGCCTCCAGAGAAGGAGGCTCCACAACCCCTCTGGGCAGCCAGAGGTGTTTGCAGCCTGTGCCTGTTGGGCAGAAGTGAAGGCTGCCTTCCTCCCTAGGCTGAGCACTGCCTGCTCTTCCCACCTCATTGCCTGGTACAGTCCTGTGCCAGCTCCCAGCACCACTTGGTTCAGCCTCTTCTGCTGCCCAGAGGGAAGAGGAAGCTGCTTGCCTCTCCACCCTGTGACCTGAGCACACAAAGGACACCAGGAGCAGGCTTCTATAGAGAAGTTCACCAAGCAAATCTAAAGTGAAGTTCCCCAAAGCAGGGTTTTTGGGCAGGAAAACAGCTTCTGGAGCCAGCCACTGGAGGGAGCAACTGGAAGCAGCCTGGGCTTGGGCAACACCACTTAAAACCAGGCTTAAGAGTGGAGCTCAGAGTCACTTCTGCCTGCAGAGAGGCAGGTCCAGGAGCTGAGGCAGATATGGCTATGCAAGGACAGAGCATCCTCAGACCTGCAGGTCTGTGCCAGGAAAAGCCCAGGTGGTGAACATCAGCTGGTCAGAGAGCCAAGGGGGCAAACCAAGGTCAGTCATGGTGTGACCTCCCAACAGGGAGGCACAGAGTGGCTTTGAGAAAGCCAAGGGGAAGGAGGAAGAGGAGGCAAGCAGTCAGGTAAAGCAAGTGAAGGCTGAGTGCTAGCGTTTGGAGGCACTGTGTGAGCAGGGTCCCAGCACTGCAAGCCCTCTCTGGACAGTTCCAGGCTGCCTGGCTCAGACCCTGCCAGTGGAGCCCAGGCAGATGAGTTCCTGTGGAGCCAGGGGGAGATGGTGAAGTGCAAATGCAGGCCAACAGCACAAACGCTGCCCTGACATCAGCTCCCTCCTGTGCTGCACTCTGGTGCCTGGAGAGTGACCCAGGCCTGGGGTTGCTTTGGCAGACCCAACCCCTGGGAGGCAGAGCCTTGCAGATGTGTGAAGAGGCAGCACTCAGAGGTCTGCCTCTCCTGGCTGCAGAGGGAGATTTCTCTTTCCCCCTCCTCCCCTTTTCCCTCCAAGTCCTCTCCTTGAGCTGGAGCTGAGCCCCTGCAGGGATTCAATATTGCTTTAGCACCTGCCATAAATAAAACCTGCTCCCAAGGAGAACAAAAGGCAGCCACGGGGGGGGGTGTGGGGAAGAGCAGCCCTGGAGAGGCTAAGTGACAGGGTGGGCAAGGGGGCAGACACTGCTGCATCTGCTGAGCAGTGGCTGCAGAGCTCGGGGTGGGCCCCCTGGGGCTGGCAGAGCGACACCTGGCTGAGGGAAGGGCTGCACAGTATTGATTTCACACCAGGAATGCACAGATGCACATTTGCTTAAACTAATTAAGCAGGGGAGAAGCCTCCTCCCCCTCCTCCTCCTCCTCCTCCTCCCCCTCTGGCTGGGCTGGTGGCTGAATGCAAACTCGGTTTGTGTGGCTCAGTTTATGAGCTCTGAGAAGGGATTTGATCTAATTGACTTCTCTCCTAATGATGACTACACTTTGTCTAGGCATTAGGGAAATAAAAAGCAAGCAGCTGGAAGCCTCAGGTTGCTCAGCTCCCCTCCTCCTGAGGGGAAAAAAGGGACAGGAGGGAAAGCTTGGGTTGGTTCTGTTAGCTTTGGCAATGTGGTGTGAGGGCCTGGGCTGAGGGTAACTGGCATGGGGAAAGGATGAATAGGAGTTCAGCCTAGGATGTCCCCTCCCTGGAGGTGTTCAGGGCCAGGCTGGATGAGGCCTTGAGCAAGCTGGGCTGGTGGGAGGTGTCCCTGCCCCTGGCAGGGGGGTTGGGGCTGGCTGAGCTTGAAGGTCCCTTCCCACCCAACCCATTCCATCAATCTATGCTTCAAGAGCCAGCTCTGGCTGGGAGCTGAGCTGTCTTCTCAAAAGGATGAAGAAAGGAGTGATGGAGGAATGGTGACAGCAAGAGGAGACCAAAGGAACAGAACACACTCAGCACCCCCAGAAGGGAAGGGTCTGGGCAGGCACTTGGCTGTGCCATGCTCGGTGAGGGAGTGGAACTGCAGCCCAGGGCAGCAGCACTCCGGCAGGGGATGGTCCCAGCTGGCTGCAGATGGCAAATGGAGGGATGTGGAACCTGGCTGGCAGGAGTCATGCTTGGAGGGCTTTCAGAGGGGTGAGAAAGCAGCAGCTGCAGTGTTGCCCCATGAAGGTTTGCTGCTCTCATGGGTATGGGGCTGCTGGGCAGCCCTTGGTGCAAGGGAAGCATTCAAGAGAGCTCCTTCCATGCCATGCACCCCAGACAGCACCAAGGGCTTGCTGCTGGGGCTCACAGTGACCAAGCTCAGTGCTTTCCTTTGAGGCACTGCTTGTGATCAGCTGCAAAATGAAGCCAGAGTGAAGGGAAGGTTCTTCCACCCTCAGCAAACTTCCTCTCTGCAATCATCTCAAGTGCTTGGTGGTGTTTACAAGCAAATGGAAGAGAAAAGCAGTGCTGAAGGGGAGATGGAAATGGGAGGCAGCTGGGGAAGGAGCACAATGCTATGTTTAGCTTTGCTAGGCATGGAAAAAGATTCATTTCAAGCCTCAGGGATATAACAGGGGGCAGGCAATTAACCAGCAGCAGCAAGCCAGGCCACTGCTCCTGTGCCTTTCTGACCCCAGGGACCAGCTGCAGCAGCTGAGGGGGCTGGGAGCAGTGGCTGTGGCTGGCTTCAGACTGGGACTTTAGCCCAAAGCAGCAGCACTGCCACTGCTCAGCATCTGCTGAGGTCTTTCTCTCTGCCTGGAAGGATAACTCCTGTGGATCTGCAGTGATCAGTCTGGTGGTGAAGGTTTGTCTGGGTCAGGCCCTTGGACACATTCCTCTTTGGCTCCTCAGGTCCTTAGGTGTGGGGATGTGTTTGGACTCAGAGGCTGGGCTGCTGAGAAGTGACAAGACAGGATGTGACAGCTCATGACAGGAGGGAGAGGAGGAAGCAGAGAGAGGTGGTGAGAAAGCCACATGAGAGCAGAGGCTGCAGCAAGGGCAGGCTGGGAAGGCAATGCCAGATCCCACACCAAAAACCCAGAACCAACCACAAGCCTACAGCAAGCTACCAAATCCCCACAAATAAATCCTCCATCTGACTTCCAGGTAAGCCCTGAGACCTCACTAGATCCCTGCCTGGAGCAGCTAACACCAGGGAGCCCCTGCCTGGAACTGGGAGCTGGCAGGGTTACTGTAGGAAGGGGATGCAACGTGGGGAGCAGAGGAAGGCAACTTGTGGAGGCTGGAGCTGGGCTGCCCACAGAGGTGGCTCCATCCCTGGAGATATTCAGACTAGAGCAGAGCAGACTGAGGTTGGATGTGAGGAACAAGTTCTGCCCCAGGAGGCAGCTGGAACACTGCAGCAGGTTGCCCAGGGAGGTAGTTGGGGCTCCAGCCCTGGAGATGTTCCAGGTGAGGCTGGACAGGGCTCTGAGCAGCCTGACCCAGTGGAGATGTCCCTACTGAGTGCAGGAGGTTGGACTGGATGCCCTTAGATCCCTTCCAACCCAACCCACTCCATGATCCCCTGCTTCTAGGGTCTGGGGGCTGTGCTCTCAGAGCAACAGGCTGCCCAGGGAGGTGGTGGCAGCCTCAGCCCTGGAGGTGTTTGCAGCCAGGCTGGAGGTGGCTGTGAGCAACCTGCTGCGGTGTGAGGTGTCCCTGCCCATGGCATGGAACTGGCTGAGCCTTCAGGTCCCTTCCAACCCTGACAGCTCTGTGATTCTATGCAGCACTCCCAGAGCCTTCTTTCACCCCTGTGCCTCTCAGTTCCTCAGCTGAAGCAGCAGCACTTCTCTGCCCCCAGCCTTGCTTGCCTTTCCTCACTGCAAGCTCTGCCTGCCTCCTGTGCTCAGCTGGGCTCTGCTGCACGGCACCCAGCACAGTCTGAGTTTCCTCAACAGACAGACAGGGGGGCTGCAGCTCTCTAGGGGAATGTCAGCCTGCCTGAGCCCTTGGAAAGCTTCCTGAATGGTGCTTGGGTGCTAACATTGTGCAGCTGCTGAGTCATGGCAGGGGGGGAAGAGAGGAGAGGGGGCAAAGCCATTCCCTGGGGGCACTGTAGCTTGCTTCATTCAAACCACCCTGTCACAGGACCCCAGGAATCCAATCTTTAGCACCAAATCCATCAACATCTTAAAGCAAACCAAAGCAGTAACCAGACAAAACCCCAACCAACCAAACCCCCCCAAAATCAAACCCAAAGCAAGCAGCCAACAAAGCTCAAGCCACATCAGAAGGGATTCTTTCATCTCTAGTTGGCATTGGGCTTTCCTGCTCCTTTTTCCTCCCCCCACCCCTCAACACTTTATCTCCTGGGACCTCTCCTGGTTTCTCTCCCTGCCCTCTCCTGTCCATGCTTCACTGCTTTGCTTTGGGTGGGTTGGTTGCCTCTGTAGTGTGGCAGGGAGGTGAATGAAGACTTCTCCTCCACCCAGCTCTCTGCATCCAGCATGGAGCATGCAAGACCTCCCCACCCCCCTCCCCAGGCCAGGGAGTTTGGAGCAGAGACTCTCTTGTTTGCATGCAGCTTTGCTTCCATTTGCTGCCCAAGCCCCTGCCCAGCCTGGCCCCACTATTGCTATAGAAACAAGGTGGTGGCAAGAGAAGTGCTGGAATCCCTGTGCCTGCCTGAGCACAGCTCCTGCCTGCCTGCTGAGCTGCAGCCTTTGCCAGCCTGGCTTCTCCACTGTGCCTTGTGTCAGGGACACCAGCAGCTCTCATTTGGCCACAGTCAGCTCTCATTTGGCCCTTTTCAGGCTCACTTCTGCAGCCACCACTGTGCTGCCAGGTGGGCTCCTGAGAGTGCTGCTTGGAGGGGTGGTAAATGAAGACCTGAGGGATGCTGTCCTCCCTCCCACTTGCTGAGCAGCTCTGGCCTCAACCCAGGCAGGGCAAAGACGTGTCTCAGCCAGAGGCTATCAGAGGACAGAAGAATTGGACCAGTTTGGAGCACCAGCTGCACTCTGCACCCCTCCCCAGTGACAGGATGGGAGCAGTCCCACCCCTGCAGGTGCCTGGCTGTGCTGTGTGTCTGCATGCACTGGAGTGGCAACACTGCAGAGCTCAGAGCAGAGAGGTGGGCCCTAGGCTGGTGGAAGGGATGCAGCTGGGCTCACACTGGTGCCCATCAGCTGTCACCCAAACAGCAGCAGCCCTGCTGGGCACTCTGGGGCTCCATCACTGGCCCCTGGGGGGGGAACAGCAGTTCCAAGGCTGCCTGTGACTCCCGGGAGCTTTGGGTTGTGGCTCAGGGAAGTGCAGCACTGTGGCAGTGGTAAGGAACCACCTTGGTGCTTTGTGCAGCATGTGCCAGGCAACTGTGGGACCTGGGGGCCCTGTGCTGCTTTCTATTCAGAGCAGAGCTTGAGTCATGGAACCTGTGAGACAGAGCCACACACCAGGGGCTTTCCTCTGCTCTAAATCAGGATGACAACCTCAGCTCCCTTTTCTTAGAGAGGAGCAGAGCTGCAGCATGGCCTCCTGTCCACCCCCCAGCTGCTGCCTGCCAGGATGGCCAGGACTGGCACCAGGACTGGCACCAGGACTGGCACCAGGACTCTCAGCCCTTTTC
Organism: Melanerpes formicivorus; assembly: GCF_026170545.1. Lineage (NCBI taxonomy): Eukaryota > Metazoa > Chordata > Aves > Piciformes > Picidae > Melanerpes > Melanerpes formicivorus. The sequence continues at coordinate 187,516 of NW_027142701.1, forward strand.
TCTCCCACCCTGCAGCCAACCACCACTCTGAAGTGCTCTCTCCTGCCCTGCATCCTCCCCTCTGTCCCTGCACTCTCTGTCCCTGCCCTGCCATGGCTCCTCTCCAGCTCCCCCCAAGGGGTACCTGGATCTGTGCATGGCAGCAGATGCTCTCACCACTCCTCCACCCCCCAGCAGCCCTGCTGTCTCCAGGGGTGCCCAGGCCAGCTGCAAGGTGAGTGCCTGACACAGCAGAGCAGGCAGCCTGGCTTCAGACATCTCCCTCAAGCTGAGGGCTGGAGAGGACTTACAGAAATGATTTACAAGCAGCCAGCAGATTGAGCTCTCTGAAACCCCACCAAGCTAATTTTTCCTCTCCCTCTGGCTTCCAGAATCAGATGGATTCCTTCATCCACCAGCTCAAAAAGAAGAGAGAGAGAAGCACTCCTGCCTGCCTGCAGTGTCATTTCTTCAGGGCCCAGGACTGGCAGCTCTCTCAGGGCTGCTTTCCCCTCCCTGCCTTGGCAGGCACACAGCAGGACAGGCAGTGCCTTAAAGCAACCTTGCTGCTTGGAGGAGGCAGCTAGGACATGCCATTAAAAGGAGATGACCACCTCTGCTTTGACTTCATTTGGCCTCTGCTAACTCATCCAAAGCTCCTCCATGAGGCTGCAGGGCTGCTGGCACCTTGGGATCCTCCCTGAGAGAGCTGGGGAGTCAGCAGCAGGGTGAGGGGAGGGATTCTGCCCCTCTGCTCTGCTCAGACCTCACCTGGAGTACTGTGCCCTGTCCTGGTGCCCCCAACACCAGAAGGGCATGGGACTGCTGGAGAGGGGCCAGAGGAGGCCATGGAGTGGGATCAGGCTGGGAGAGTTGGGAGCCTGGAGAAGAGAAGGCTGCAGGGAGACCTCAGAGCAGCTTCCAGTACCTGAAGGGGCTCCAGGAGAGCGACTGTGGACAAGGGCTGGGAGTGCCAGGATGAGAGGGAATGGACTGAAGCTTGAGGAGGGCAGAATGAGACTGCAGAGGAAGAAACTCTGGACAGTGAGGCTGGGGAGAGCCTGGCACAGGCTGCCCAGGGAGGCTGTGGCTGCCTCCTGCCTGGAGGTGCTCAGGGCCAGGCTGGATGAGACCCTGAGCAGCCTGTGCTGGTGGTGCTGTCCCTGCCCATGGCAGGGGGCTGGGACTGGATGCTCTTGAACTCAACCCATTCCATGGTAGCACTGCTGCAAGGGGTTGGTTGCTTGGTTGTGCTTTTTCCCCTAACCCAAAGAGTTAACTTAAAAGCTTCTCAGCAGTGGAGACAAAAAGTCCTTTCCCTCTCCCACCCACGGCCGTTGCCTGCAAGTGGACAATGCCCAGGGAGCCCCAGCAGCCCCCAGCACTCCTCAGCAGCTGCCAGCAGAACCAGGCCAGTGTGCTACAACAGGCTGGGTCCTGTGGGAAGAGAGCTCGGAGTGCCAGCCCCTGCCCTGCCCGCTGCAAGTGCTGCCTCCCTGCCGAGCCGAGCCCCGGCTGGGCATGCTGAGCAACTGGATGAGAGCTGATGAGGCTGCGCTGCTTTGCTGCAGGCAGCTTGCAGGGCTCGCTCCCCCCTCTCCTGGGCTGCTGGAAACACCCCGGGGGCACCAGGGTGAGGCTGATGCGAGGGCTGGGAGGGGAGCAGCAAGCACAGGCTGTGATGCTCTGGCTGCAGGCCTGCCCGGCACCCCCCTCTTGGCTTTGCTCATCCCCAACCCCCCAGCACTTTGCTAAGCACAGTGGAGAGTCCTTTTCCTCCAGTGCTGGGGCTGCAAGAGAGTCTCCTGGAGCTCCCTCTGGTTCCACTGCTCCTGAACCACCCCCACCAGATGCTGCTGGAGGAGGCAGATGAAGCAGCCCTCTGCCCTCTCTGCCAGCAGCAGCTCACCAGAGGGAACATTGCCCTCCCTGCTGGGGGCATCCCTGTGCCTCCCCCCCCCTGCTGCTGGGCACATCCCTGTGCCTCCCCCTCCCCACTGCTGCTGGGCACATCCCTGTGCCTCCCCCCCCTGCTGCTGGGCACATCCCTGTGCCTCCCCCCCCCCTGCTGCTGGGCACATCCCTGTGCCTGCCCCCACTGCTGCTGCTTTGCCCAGGGTCTGAAAGCACTTCCAGTTGGGGCAGGGTCTCAACCCAGCACCTTGCAACCCCCTCAGACTTCCAGCCAAGCCGTTAAGGAAGTGACAATGGGTTTGCAGCTGCAGCTGCCACGGGCAGGGAGAGCTCACACTGCAGCAGGCTGCTCACAGCCAGGGATGCCAACCCACCACAAGGGCTGAGGCTGCCACCACCTCCCTGGGCAACTGTGCCAGGCTCTCACCACCCTCATGGGCAACAACTTCTTCCTCAGAGCCAATCTCAATCTCCCCACTTCTACTTTTGCTCCATCCCCCCATCCTATCACTCCCTGACACCCTCAGAAGTCCCTCCCCAGCTTGCTTGGAGCCCCCTGCAGACACTGGGAGGCCACAACGAGGTCACCTCAGAGCCTTCTCCTCTCCAGCCTGCACAACCCCAACTCCCTCAGCCTGTCCTCATAGCAGAGCAGCTCCAGCCCTCTGCTCCTCCCTGGGGCCCTCCTCTGAAGGGGTTTTGCTTTTGGAGCTAGGAGGATAAATACTCCACCATGGGACTGCTCAGCAGAGCAGCCATCCCAGCCTCTAGGATACTCCTGGGTCTATTTTAAAAGCCCTTACAACCAGAATGGTCCAGAGCTAGAACAGAATAAACCAGGTTGGAAGACCTCAGAGAAGCCAAAGAGAGGCTTCCAGCTGGATGCTTGCTGGGCCCTATCCCATAGCAGGCACAAAGTGGCTCAGCTCCAACTAGAATTGGTGTCAGTGCTCACAGCTCTGCTCACTACAGCTCTGCCCATATGTGGATTTGGCTGACTGGTTTGGGTTTATGTTTTCCAGGCCCCTCACACAACATTGACTAATTGGCAAGACTCCCCTGGAAGAGGCAGCTAAAATAGGAGCTGTGCTGCTGGATCTGTGTGGGGAGAAATGGAGGCAGAGTGGGAGGAAAGAGCCCAAAGGAGGCAATTTTTAGGTCTGAGGAAGTTCAGGCTTCAGTCTCAGGGCAGCAACAGATTCCCTTTGCAACCAAGCAACACCCTGGGCTCAGACCCCAGCCCCTTGCCTTGCAGACCTCAGATTGCTTGAGGACTTGGTCTGGGATTTAGAGCATGTTCCTGGGCAGCCTGGTCTAGGGGAGCCTGCTTTAGCACTGGGGCTAGACCAGATGATCTCTAGAGGTCTCTCCCAGCCCTTACCCCCCTGTGTGTGAAGCATGAAATGCTCTGCTCCCAGGCAAGCAGTGACAGAAGGAGAGGACACAGCCCCAGGCTGTGCCAGGGGAGCCCTAAAGGCCTCCTAACAGCTATTTTCTGAGCTCATGAAGGCCCACACCTGCTGCGAAGTGACCTCTTGAGACAAGCACAGAGCTGCTCTGCTGCTACCTTTTGCACACAGCCGAAGCTCCAGCCCCGCAGCCAGGACTCGCACTGCAGCACCTCGGGCAGGGACTCACCTGGGAGAGGTCTCTGTGCCACGGGAGGGAGCTCGGCTCTGAGCAGGGGGAGTGGGAGAAGTCCTGGCCCCGAAGAGGAAGGAGCAGCAGAGACCACAGGTGGTGAGCTGAGCACAGCCTCCAGCCCCAACACTCCAGGAGGCAAAGAAGATCAGGAGCCAAGCCGAGCCTAGGGAGGAAGGAGGAGCAGGGGAAGGCTTCTCAAGGTCTGGTTTTATTTGTCACTCCCCTCCTCTGCCTTGATTGGCAATAAATGGAACTGATTTCCCCAGCCTGACTCTGGTTTGCCCAGGACAGTGATTGCTGGTTGCTCTCTCCCTGCCCTCATCTCACCCTCACACCACCTGCATTACCTTTCCTCTGCCCTGCCCAGCTGGGGAGGGGCAGTGCTGGCCCTGCTGTGGTGAGCACCTGGGAGCCAGCCAGGCTCAGCCCCCCACAGATGGCCAAACATTTACCTTAGCTTTGTGTGCATGGAGCCCACTCTGAAGCCCCCCACAAGAGCCAGCTGCTTAGCGAGGAGCAAAACCTCTCCCGCTGTGAACCCCGACCCCAGAGCCAATATTTGATATCCATACTGTGTGTACAGGCACTTGTAAGACAAACAGCCCTGTTTGCATTAGCATCTGGGCTCCTGGGGACAGCAAATCAGCTCCTCTGCCGGGGGAGAGCTGAGCAGAAGCAGTGTGAGAGCAGACAAGGCTTGGGGGAGCAGAGCAAGGGCTGAGCAAACAAGTGCAAAGCTTTTGCTCAGGGCTGAGGATGCTGCCAGGCTGGGCACTTAGGGAGAGGCTTCTAGGAGTTCCAGCAGGGGAAAGGAGCTGCCACTGCTCCCAGAGGGGAAAGGAGCTCCCAGCAGGGGAAAGGAGCTGCCAGTGCTCCCAGAGAGGAAAGGAGCTGCCAGTGCTCCCAGAGGGGAAAGGAGCTGCCACTGCTCCCAGCAGGGGAAAGGAGCTGCCACTGCTCCCAGAGGGGAAAGGAGCTGCCACTGCTCCCAGAGAGGAAAGGAGCTGCCACTGCTCCCAGAGAGGAAAGGAGCTGCCAGTGCTCCCAGCAGGGAAAGGAGCTGCCACTGCTCCCAGAGAGGAAAGGAGCTGCCAGTGCTCCCAGAGAGGAAAGGAGCTGCCAGTGCTCCCAGCAGGGAAAGGAGCTGCCACTGCTCCCAGAGGGGAAAGGAGCTGCCAGTGCTCCCAGCAGGGAAAGGAGCTGCCTCTGCTCCCAGAGGGGAAAGGAGCTGCCAGTGCTCCCAGAGAGGAAAGGAGCTGCCAGTGCTCCCAGCAGGGAAAGGAGCTGCCAGTGCTCCCAGCAGGGAAAGGAGCTGCCAGTGCTCCCAGAGAGGAAAGGAGCTGCCAGTGCTCCCAGAGGGGAAAGGAGCTGCCAGTGCTCCCAGCAGGGGAAAGGAGCTGCCACTGCTCCCAGCAGGGAAAGGAGCTGCCAGTGCTCCCAGAGGGGAAAGGAGCTGCCAGTGCTCCCAGCAGGGGAAAGGAGCTGCCACTGCTCCCAGCAGGGAAAGGAGCTGCCAGTGCTCCCAGAGGGGAAAGGAGCTGCCACTGCTCCCAGCAGGGAAAGGAGCTGCCAGTGCTCCCAGCAGGGAAAGGAGCTGCCAGTGCTCCCAGCAGGGGAAAGGAGCTGCCAGTGCTCCCAGAGGGGAAAGGAGCTGCCAGTGCTCCCAGCAGGGAAAGGAGCTGCCAGTGCTCCCAGCAGGGAAAGGAGCTGCCACTGCTCCCAGCAGGGGAAAGGAGCTGCCACTGCTCCCAGAGAGGAAAGGAGCTGCCAGTGCTCCCAGCAGGGAAAGGAGCTGCCAGTGCTCCCAGAGGGGAAAGGAGCTGCCAGTGCTCCCAGCAGGGAAAGGAGCTGCCTCTGCTCCCAGCAGGGGAAAGGAGCTGCCAGTGCTCCCAGCAGGGGAAAGGAGCTGCCACTGCTCCCAGCAGGGAAAGGAGCTGCCTCTGCTCCCAGCAGGGGAAAGGAGCTGCCAGTGCTCCCAGCAGGGGAAAGGAGCTGCCACTGCTCCCAGCAGGGGAAAGGAGCTGCCAGTGCTCCCAGAGGGGAAAGGAGCTGCCAGTGCTCCCAGCAGGGAAAGGAGCTGCCACTGCTCCCAGAGAGGAAAGGAGCTGCCAGTGCTCCCAGCAGGGAAAGGAGCTGCCACTGCTCCCAGCAGGGAAAGGAGCTGCCACTGCTCCCAGCAGGGGAAAGGAGCTGCCAGTGCTCCCAGCAGGGAAAGGAGCTGCCAGTGCTCCCAGAGGGGAAAGGAGCTGCCAGTGCTCCCAGAGGGGAAAGGAGCTGCCTCTGCTCCCAGCAGGGAAAGGAGCTGCCAGTGCTCCCAGAGGGGAAAGGAGCTGCCTCTGCTCCCAGCAGGGAAAGGAGCTGCCAGTGCTCCCAGAGGGGAAAGGAGCTGCCACTGCTCCCAGCAGGGAAAGGAGCTGCCTCTGCTCCCAGAGGGGAAAGGAGCTGCCTCTGCTCCCAGAGAGGAAAGGAGCTGCCAGTGCTCCCAGAGGGGAAAGGAGCTGCCAGTGCTCCCAGCAGGGAAAGGAGCTGCCAGTGCTCCCAGCAGGGAAAGGAGCTGCCATTGCTCCCAGCAGGGGAAAGGAGCTGCCAGTGCTCCCAGCAGGGAAAGGAGCTGCCAGTGCTCCCAGAGGGGAAAGGAGCTGCCAGTGCTCCCAGAGGGGAAAGGAGCTGCCAGTGCTCCCAGCAGGGAAAGGAGCTGCCACTGCTCCCAGCAGGGAAAGGAGCTGCCAGTGCTCCCAGCAGGGAAAGGAGCTGCCAGTGCTCCCAGAGAGGAAAGGAGCTGCCAGTGCTCCCAGCAGGGAAAGGAGCTGCCACTGCTCCCAGAGGGGAAAGGAGCTGCCAGTGCTCCCAGAGGGGAAAGGAGCTGCCAGTGCTCCCAGCAGGGGAAAGGAGCTGCCAGTGCTCCCAGCAGGGAAAGGAGCTGCCAGTGCTCCCAGCAGGGAAAGGAGCTGCCAGTGCTCCCAGCAGGGAAAGGAGCTGCCAGTGCTCCCAGAGGGGAAAGGAGCTGCCAGTGCTCCCAGAGGGGAAAGGAGCTGCCACTGCTCCCAGCAGGGGAAAGGAGCTGCCAGTGCTCCCAGCAGGGAAAGGAGCTGCCAGTGCTCCCAGCAGGGGAAAGGAGCTGCCAGTGCTCCCAGAGGGGAAAGGAGCTGCCAGTGCTCCCAGAGGGGAAAGGAGCTGCCAGTGCTCCCAGCAGGGGAAAGGAGCTGCCAGTGCTCCCAGCAGGGAAAGGAGCTGCCACTGCTCCCAGAGGGGAAAGGAGCTGCCAGTGCTCCCAGAGGGGAAAGGAGCTGCCAGTGCTCCCAGAGGGGAAAGGAGCTGCCAGTGCTCCCAGAGGGGAAAGGAGCTGCCAGTGCTCCCAGCAGGGGAAAGGAGCTGCCAGTGCTCCCAGCAGGGAAAGGAGCTGCCACTGCTCCCAGAGGGGAAAGGAGCTGCCAGTGCTCCCAGCAGGGGAAAGGAGCTGCCAGTGCTCCCAGCAGGGGAAAGGAGCTGCCACTGCTCCCAGAGGGGAAAGGAGCTGCCAGTGCTCCCAGAGGGGAAAGGAGCTGCCAGTGCTCCCAGCAGGGAAAGGAGCTGCCTCTGCTCCCAGAGGGGAAAGGAGCTGCCAGTGCTCCCAGCAGGGAAAGGAGCTGCCAGTGCTCCCAGCAGGGAAAGGAGCTGCCAGTGCTCCCAGCAGGGAAAGGAGCTGCCTCTGCTCCCAGAGGGGAAAGGAGCTGCCAGTGCTCCCAGCAGGGGAAAGGAGCTGCCAGTGCTCCCAGAGGGGAAAGGAGCTGCCAGTGCTCCCAGAGGGGAAAGGAGCTGCCAGTGCTCCCAGCAGGGGAGGCTCACTGCGTCCACCTCAGCTGCCACCCCCTTGCTCCAATAAAATGCCCCTTTTGCAGGCCTGCAGTGCCCCCACCCAAAGGAATAGAGCAGAGTAGAATAGAATAGAGTAGAACAGACTAGACTAGAATAGAATAGAACAGAATAGAATTAACCAGGTTGGAGAAGACCTCAGAGCTCACCCAGCCCAGCCTCTCACCCAGCACCATCTGATCAACCAAACCATGGCACCAAGCTCCCCATCCAGGCTCTTCCTAAACCCCTCCAGGGATGGGGACTCCACCACCTCCCTGGGCAGCACATCCCCATGGCCAATCTCTCTTTCTATGCAGAACTTCTTCCTCACATCCAGCCTGAACCTCCCCTGGCACAGCTTGAGGCTGTGTCCTCTAAATCAGGACATGGCAGAGTCTGGCAGCTGCAAAGGGGCTGCAGCCATCACCCAGTCCAACTGTCTGAGCCCTTCAGGGCTGGCCAAAAGCTGAGGCATGGTTGTTAGGGGCATTGTCCTACTGCCTCTCCAGCACTGAGGGGCTTGGGGCACCCGTCAGCTCTCCAGGAGGCTGTGCCAGTGCTTGACCATCCTCCCAGAAAGCAAAGGCCTGGACCTCCCCTGGTGCAGCTTTGAGCTGTCACTGGATCCCAGGGAGAAGAGCTCAGAACCTTCTTCTCCCCTTCAGCCAACTTGCTTTTCCCATCAGCTTCCTCTCCATTCCACACAGCTGGAGTTAGCTTCCCACTGCCTGGCTACTCAGCTTCCCAGCACTGCAGGCTGTCTCCTGAGCTGGGTTGCTGTCTCCTGGGCAGGGTGTCTCCTGAGCTGGGTGTCTCTTGGGCAGGGTGTCTCCTGAGCTGGGTGTCTCCTGAGCTGGGTGTCTCCTGGGCTGGGTGTCTCCTGGGCAGGGTGTCTCCTGAGCTGGGTGTCTCTTGGGCAGGGTGTCTCCTGAGCTGGGTGTCTCCTGAGCTGGGTGTCTCTTGGGCAGGGTGTCTCCTGAGCTGGGTGTCTCCTGAGCTGGGTGTCTCCCTCCTGAGCTGGGTGTCTCCTGAGCTGGGTGTCTCCCTCCTGAGCTGGGTGTCTCCTGGGCTGGGTGTCTCCTGGGCAGGGTGTCTCCTGAGCTGGGTGTCTCTTGGGCAGGGTGTCTCCTGGGCTGAGTTTCTATCTCCTGAGCTGGGTTGCTGTCTCCTGGGCAGGGTGTCTCCTGGGCTGGGTGTCTCCTGGGCTGAGTTTCTATCTCCTGTGCTGGGTTGGTGTCTCCTGGGCAGGGTGTCTCCCTCCTGAGCTGGGTGTCTCCTGGGCTAGGTTCCTCCTGGGCTGGGTGTCTCCTGGGCTGGGTGTCTCCCTCCTGAGCTGGGTGTCTCCCTCCTGAGCTGGGTGTCTCCCTCCTGAGCTGGGTGTCTCCCTCCTGAGCTGGGTGTCTCCTGGGCTGGGTGTCTCCCTCCTGGGCTGGGTGTCTCCCGGGCTGGGCTTCTCCCCATGTGCTGCTTGCTGCATGGCTGAGGGAAGCCAGGGAAGCCCTGGGATTTGGCATTCCTGTGCTGAAGCCTTGCAGGTCATGTTCTGTATCTTTTATAGAGATCACATCAAATCCATCTTGCCCCAAAGCCTTCCCAAAGGGATGCTTGCAGCTGGCCAGCTCTGACTCTGTGCCTCCACAAGTGGCCACCCTCCAGGATCATTTTTTTGTTCCTAAGCTCTTCCTCTGGAGTCCTTTTGCAGCTTCATCAATCTGGAATAACTCTGCCAGGCTGATGAGTTTGCTCCTGTGCAGATGAGGATCCTGGGGAGAGCCTAGCTTGGTAATTTGCATCTCTTCCCCAGCCTGCTCTTGCAGTCCATCATTTGCATCTGCAGGCTGTGAGGCTCTCTGCAGCCTGGGCAGCTGCTTCAGGGGATGGAAAGGGCTATGAGAGGAATCATCCAGCCCTGCCCTGCTGGGCTTAGCCTCTCTCCTGGGAGCATTTCACTCCCTGGGTCCCTCAGGGAGACTAATCAGACTCTGTTTGCTTTGACCAGGCAAATAGTTCTCTCCCAGCAGTTTGAGCTGCACTATTAGGAAGCCTGTTTGGAGGCCTAATTAAGGTTCCTGCCACTTAAATCAAGTCCAACACCAAGCAGAGCACTGAGTAGCAGGAGCCTGCTCCCCTACAGCAGCTTGGGGTCTGCTGGTTTGGTTTTCCCTGACATCAGGGAGAATAAATTGCATTCATGCACCTCTCCAGTCTGCTGTGTGGGGCCCAGCAGTGGTCCCCAGAGCACATTCTCAGGGGCTGAGCTCTTGCCTTTTCTCTGCCAAGGGGACAGAATGAGGGGAGGGAAGGAGATGCTTTGCCTCCTGCCTGCTGGGATGAGACACTGGGAAGAGGAAAGTCCTCATTTACATGCCAGAAAGGCTGGAGCAAGAGTGAGCTGCTGAAGTGTTCCCCTTGTCCTCTCACTGGGCACCACCCAAAAGAGCCTGGCCCCCCTAAACACCTCCAGGGATGGGCACTCCACCACCTCCCTGGGCAGCACATCCCAATGGCTAACAACTCTCTCAGTGAAGAACTTTCTCCTCACCTCCAGCCTAAACCTCCCCTGGCACAGCTTGAGACTGTGTCCTCTTGTTCTGGGGCTGGGTGCCTGGGAGAAGAGACCAACCTCTGCCTGTCTACAACCTCCCTTCAGCTGTAGAGAGCAAGAAGGTCTCCCCTGAGCCTCCTCTTCTGCAGGCTAAGTTGTCAGGAGGTGTTAGGGGTTGGGTGATAGGTTGGACTTGATGATCTCTGAGGTCTTTTCCAACCTGGGTGATCCTATGGCTCTATGAATCTATGATTCCATGACTCTGAATCTATGATTCTATGAATCTGTGATTCTACAACTATGAATCTATGACTCTGTGCCTCTGTGGCTCTATGATTCTGTGACTCTGAATCTATGACTCTGTGGCTCTGTGATTCTGTGACTCTGAATCTATGCCTCTGTGGCTCTGTGCCTCTGTGGCTCTGTGATTCTGTGGCTCTGTGCCTCTGTGGCTCTGTGATTCTGTGGCTCTGTGGCTCTGTGAGTCTGTGGCTCTATGATTCTGTGGCTCTATGATTCTGTGGTTCTGTGGCTCTGTGCCTCTGTGGCCCTATACCTCTGTGGTTCTGTGATTATGTGGCTCAATGATTCTGTGACTCTATGCCTCTGTGGCTCTGTGATTCTGTGGCTCTATGATTCTGTGGCTCTGTGATTCTATGGCTCTATGCCTCTGTGGCTCTATGATTCTGTGGCTCTGTGCCTCTGTGGCTCTATGCCTCTGTGGCTCTATGCCTGTGCAGCCAGGCCAATGCAAGACATCCTTTTCCCTGGCACACCCCTGGAGTGTTTGACCTCCTGAGGTCCCTGTCCCCTCTGTACCTGCTGGCACCCCCTCACCCAGGCCTGGGTTTCCTTGGGTGCCTGCAATCCCCCCCTTCCTCTGCAGCCCCAAAACAAAGCAACCCCCCCTGCCCCCAGCACACTGATAAAAGGCTTTTGAGTGGAGGCAGCTGACTCAGAGGCCATCTGACAATTAGCACTTGAATTCTGAGCATTAATTAGGGCACAGGCGTTTGGAGAGTTGAGTTCTCATCGACCCACTTCCATTGTTCAGGGAGAGGCCTGGAGACATCCTGAGGTTGGCAAATAAAAGCAAGAAGGTGGAAAAAAGAAACTCAAATGGAAGAAGTCAGAGCTCAGCTGCAGCTCATGAGCTGGGGAATGCTCCTCACACACACAGAAACAGCATGGCAAGGAGCAGAACTTGGGTTCCAGCAGCGTGACAGCAGAGGGACACAGGCAGGCTGGGGAGGGAGAGGCAGAGGAGAGGCTCCAGATGGGGATCCACAGCCCAGCTTTGCTTCAGCTTTGGTTTGGAATAGCTGCCAGGAGCTGGCTGCAGCTATCCCTTCACAGAATCAGAATGGGAGGGGTTGGAAGGGAGATCAGCAGGGTCACTAAGGGCAGGTCACACAGGAGCATGTCCAGATGGGTTCCCTCCAAGTGAGGCTCACCCTCCTAGGGGAGCCAGAAGACAGCACAGGGCATCCTCCAAGTGATGCTCACCCTCCCAGGGGAGCCAGAAGACAGCACAGGGCAGCCTCCAAGTGAGGCTCACCCTCCCAGGGGAGCCAGAAGACAGCACAGGGCAGCCTCCAAGTGAGGCTCACCCTCCCAGGGGAGCCAGAAGACAGCACAGGGCAGCCCTGCAGCAGGAGCATCCAAAGCAGGGGCTGGGGTCCAGCTGCCACACTGAGCTTTGCAGGTTGGAGTTTTGAGGAAGCAAGGAGGACTTAGAAGCATAGAATCAACCAGGCTGGAAAAGACCTCAGAGCTCATCAAGTCCAGCCTATGACCTAATCCCTAACCCCTCCTGACAACTAAACCTTGGCTCCAAGTGCCACATCCAAGCCTTTCCTGAACACCTCCAGGGATGGGGACTCCACCACCTCCCTGGGCAGCACATTCCCATGGCCAATCTCTCTCTCTGGGAAGAACTTTCTCCTCACCTCCAGCCTAAGCCTCCCCTGGCACAGCTTGAGATGAATGAGCAGCACCTCTGCTCCAGCCTGGGCCTGCTGAGGCACAGCACACAGCACCACTCCAAAGTGCCTTTGCAGGATGATTGGTGGAGCACTGAGCTCCCCAGCTCCAGAGCTGGGCTCCCCAGTTCCAGAGGGGCAGGGAGAGAGCAGAGAGTGTTCAGTGGAGGCTGTGAGGATGATGAGGGGACTGGAACATCTGTCTGAGGAGATGGGTTGAGAGACCTGGGGCTGCTGAGGCTGGAAAGAGAAGGCTGAGAGGGGATGTGATCAATGTCTGTCAGTGTCTGAGGGGTGGGGGGTGAGGGGAAGGGGCCAGGCTCTTTTGGGTGGTGCCCAGTGAGAGGACAAAGGGAAGACTTCAGCAGCTCCCACTTGCTCCAGCCTTTCTGGCATGTAAATGAGGACTTTCCTCTTCCCAGTGTCTCATCCCAGCAGGCAGGAGGCAAAGCATCTCCTTCCCTCCCCTCATTCTGTCCCCTGGCAGAGAAAAGGCAAGAGCTCAGCCCCTGAGAATGTTCATTGGGCCCCAGACAGCAGACTGGAGAGTTCATGAATGCAGCATGAGATGATGGAAGGCTGCTGGAGGCCTGGAGCAGGCTGCCCAGAGAGGTTGTGGAGCCTCCTTCCCTGGAGACTTTCAAGCCCCACCTGGATGTGTTCTGTGTGCCCTGCCCTGGCAGCTCCTGCTCTGCTGATCTCCAGAGGTCCCTTCCAACCCCTTCCACTCTCTGAATCTCTGGGTGACACCTGGCAGGGCTTTGAAACCCAGACACCACCAAGCATTGCAGCAGCAGCAGCAGCAGCAGCTGAGCTGCATGGCTCGGGGGCTGGTGGCAGAGCTGCTCCTCCTGCATTCCCTGGGTGGGAGCTTTCCCCTCTGGGGTGCACTGAGCACAGGCAATTTCTGACCCTTGCTTCTTGCACCAGCTAGAACTGGAAGGCTGCTTTTTTCCCCCCCTCCCATGACTCATCAAATGCTTTACATCACTTAGTGCTCCCAGAGATAAATAATCCATGACCTCATCTAACAGAGCCAGCAGCTGTAAGCAAAACTCAGTTGTGCTTGGCACCTGCTGGGGCCAGCAAGCTTTGGTGGCACAGATTAAGTTCCAGTCCTTGGTTTAGACTTCTCCTCTCTCTCTTTTTTCCCCCCTCCCTGGCTGATCTTTGTTGCCAGAGAATTCCAGAGCATGAAATAATTTCTTCATGTGCTCTGCTATCAGAGACTTCCTCTGCAGCAGCAGCAGCAGGAACAATGCAGTGCACAGCCCTGTGAGTCCCCAAGCCTGCTCCCAGCTTTGTGCTGTGACTTGTGTGACCTTGAGGCAATCTCTCCACCTTCCTCTGCTCTCCTGCCCTGCACTCAGCTCTTTTGCCCCTTCTGGCTGTTTGCAGCAGAGCTTTTTCCCCCCCCACACACACACTTTGCACATGAATCATCAACCACCACAGGACTAACCCTTGTGTGGCTCCAGACCTCTGGTACAAGGTTCTAGGGCACACAAAGAGCAGCATCAAGGTATCAGATTCTCAGCAGAGGTGCAGTGAGGTCTGCTTGAAAGCAGAGAGACCTCCTCAGCAGAGCCCTGCTTTGTGAGCTGGGAAATTAGATTAAGCTTTGGAGGACAATGAAGGAAATGAGAAGTTCTGTGGGTCCCCTCCAGCACCTTACACTGCTCCAACAGGCTGCTGCCTCACCACAAAGGACCTGGAGCAAAACTAGAGGTGGGGAGATTGAGATTGGCTGTGAGGAAGAAGTTCTTCCCCAGGAGGGTGGTGAGAGCCTGGCACAGGCTGCCCAGGGAGGTGGTGGCAGCCTCCTGCCTGGAGGTGTTTGCAGCCAGGCTGGAGGTGGCTGTGAGCAACCTGCTGTGGTGTGAGGTGTCCCTGCCCATGGCAGGGGGTTGGGACTGGCTGAGCCTTGAGGTCCCTTCCAGCCCTGACAATTCTATGACTCTATGACCTTCTTTTTGGATCATTCTGGTTCAGATTAACCTCTCCCCTGTCAGAACTGCCAGCAGCTCAGAGACAGGCCTGGGCTGCTCACGGATCAGAAATACTTGGTATGAAAGTGTGACCTTAAAGAATGAGGACCCCAAACCTTGCATCTAAACCCACTGAACAGCTGAGACCCAGACTCCTGAGAGCCTCTCTGCTCCATCCCATCCCTTGTTCCTTGGCCCCAGACTCCTGAGAGCCTCTCTGCCCCATCCCATCCCTTATTCCTTATTCCTAGACTCCTGAGAGCCTCTCTGCCCCATCCCATCCCTTATTCCTAGACTCCTGAGAGCCTCTCTGCCCCATCCCATCCCTTATTCCTAGACTCCTGAGAGCCTCTCTGCCCCATCCCATCCCTTAGTCCTAGACTTCTGAGAGCCTCTCTGCCCCATCCCATCCCTTATTCCTTGGAACAAAGCAGCAGCAGCTTCCTAGGAGCTCTGGCACAAGCCTGCCTTGTCCTGGCACTGGAGGCCTTTGCTTACATTCATTAGTGCTGTATTGCATTTGCATAAGCAATGTTTCAACAAGCAGGGCCCTTTAGCACTGTGATTCACAGCAACCACACAGTGGAAGGGCTGTGCTGACTTTGCCTCCAAATTAGGATGATTTATTCATTAGGGAAGGGGGGAGGGGGGGGGCAGGCTATGAAGTCATTGCCACGGCCCTTGTGCCTGCACACAATTAGAAACAAGGCTTGGGAGAGAGAGGTACAGAGCAGGATGAAAGGCTCCTGGGGGTCCTCTCTTGTCTGTGCTCTTCAAAGTGTGCAAGCAGAGGGCAGGAGGAGAGCCCTGCCTGGCTGACATGCACTCGACAGAAGAATCTGGGGGCATGGAGTGGCTGATTCTGAATGGCTGTGGCCCTGGCTCTAATCTCATTAGGTGTGATGGATGATGATGATGATGGCCACGGTGTAATTGCTGCTGCTGTTCAGCATTACTCCACTTAAGGTCCACTTTCTGTGGAGTGTCTCCAAGCAATTAGTATTCTCATCTTTTGTCTGGGGGGGTTAAGGGGTTACAGAGCATTAGTGAGAAGGATGGGCTGGGAGGAAAGGGAGAGGAGGAAGGGGGAGGGGGGGGGTGGGGGGGGCAGCATCTCCTCTGCAGAGCAAGAGGATAAAACACAGCTCAGCTTGCTGCAGAGGAAGGAACCTGCTGAGCTCCACAAGGGTGACCTGGACATTCCCAGCCCTCTTCTCTTTCCTATTTCAGATCAAATCCTTGCTCCATCTTCCAGGCTGCTGTGGGTGAAAGCTCTGCCCCCAGAGAGTCAGGGTTGGGAAAGACCTCTAAGATCACCAAGTCCAACCTCCAGCCTGAAGCACCCCAGGGCAGCAGGCTTATTTCTTCAGGTCTTCAGCTTGCTTTGTGTCTTCAGCTGAAATCCACCTCCTGCCTTTGGGAAGCAGGCTGTGACCCAGGCCAGGCTGGCAGTGAGGTGAGTAAGAGGTTTAGGTGTTCAGAAAGGGATTGGAAGTGGCACTTGGGGCCATGGCTTAGTTAGTCAGGAGGTGTTGTCCAGAGAAGGGCAACACAGCTGGGGAGGGGTCTGGAGCACAGCCCTGTGAGGAGAGGCTGAGGGAGCTGGGGTTGCTTAGCCTGGAGAAGAGGAGGCTCAGGGGAGAGCTTCTTGCTCTCTCCAACTCCCTGAAGGGAGGTTGGAGCCAGCTGGGGGTTGGTCTCTTCTCCCAGGCAAGCAGCAGCAGAACAAGAGGACACAGTCTCAAGCTGTGCCAGGGCAGGTTGAGGCTGGAGGTGAGGAGAAAGTTCTTCCCAGCAAGAGGAATTGGCCATTGGGATGTGCTGCCCAGGGAGGTGGTGGAGTCCCCATCCCTGGAGGTGCTCAAGAGGGGATTGAATGTGGCACTTGGAGCCATGGCTTAGTTAGTCAGGAGGTGTTGGGTGAGAGGTTGGACTTGATGATCTCTGAGGTCTTTTCCAACCTGATTGACTCTGGGATTCCAAGGGAGCCTTGTCCTGTCTCCTACAGCACATGGCACTGTGGGATAGAGACACAGCTCTCACTTAATGCCCTCCCTGAGCTGGTTTGGTCTCCCTGTCCCCACCTGGCCTCTCTGGTCCCTCTGCTTTTGAAGCAGACCCTGAGTGGGTCCCCAGGGGCCTGATGCTTGGGCACTGATCCTTGCTCTGCCCCTGCCTGCGCTCCTGGGGAGATCAGAGCCAGCAGCAGCTCCGGGGAGGGATTGTGTTTTGTTGCTATCAGGGAGGGAACAGCTTGCCAGGAGAAATGTTAACATGTCTGTTAGTGCTGTAACAAATCGCGGTGCTCTCCCAAATGTTCAGTTTGTTTCAGGGACAGAGTGTGAACAGAGCCAGCAGGATGCAGCCTGACCTCTCCCCAGTGCCACAACACATTGGGCTCTCCCCCCCCGAGCCGTGGCTGCGATTTGACAGGAGGGGGGAGGGAAGCGCTGGAGCACAAGGTGCTCACAATCAGCTTGTTCCCTGCTCAATGTGCTACCCAGCAGAGCTGCAGGAGCCGGCCTGAGTCTAGCAGGGTGCGAGCCCTCGGCGGCGGAGCAGGGGAAGCCTCTCCCTGCGCTTGCCCAGCGGCACAGGCTGGGGATCACTGCCCTGCTCTCTCCTTGCCAAGGCAGCTTCCTTCCGTGCTTCCTTGCTGGCTTCTCCCTCCCGTGAGTGCTGCTGGCACCGAAGAGGGAGGCACGTTGCCTGCTGGGTCTGTGCAGGGGTCAGGGATCGGAGCCTGCCCCAGGAGCAGCCCCGGGGAGTGCCTGCCCTGGGCTCCCGCGGCGCTGGGGAGGCTCCGAGCTGCTGCCGGCCGCATGCTGCAGGCTGGCAGTGAAGACATCAAAGTGCAGATGCCACCTGCATCCCGGGAGAGCTGCCGCGGGGTGGAGCTTCCTTCTGAGCCTCTCTTTCAACCTGAGGAAATCCTCACAGCTCTCCTTGCAGTAATTCCCCCTCTGTGCCCACGCTGCTCAGCCCCTCTCAGGCAGAGAGCATCAACCCCTCTCAGGCAGAGAGCATCAACCCTTCCTGAGCAGCTGATTCCTGAGCCCTGGAATGGGTTTGGGTTGGAAGGGACCTCAAAGATCGTCCAGTTCCAACTGGATGGACAGCTCCCCATGGAAGGGACACCTCCCACCAGCCCAGGCTGCTCAAGGCTTCATCCAACCTGGCCTTGAACCCCTCCAGGGAAGGGGCAGCCACAGCCTCCCCGGGCAGCCTGTGCCAGTTTCTGACCACTGTTTCATTCCCAGAGCTGATCCAGGCTGCTCATGCCATCAATCCAGGACTCTGCAGGTACAAAGCAAGGCTTTCTGCTGCCTTTGTGGGGAGTGTGTGTGGCACAACAGCCACTCACCCTCTGGGCCAGCCTGCTTCTTATTCACAGCGGTGGCTGCACAGCAGTGCTGCTGAGGAGAGGCTAACAAGACAATCCTCAGCTTCTGAGATGACCCTTTGAGCCCACAGGCCCTGGCCTTTGGTGTCACTCCCAAACAATGACAGGAGAAGGTCCTGTTGGGTGGCCTGAGTCAGGCAGGAGCCCTCCTCACTGCACTGCAGCTGCCTCATTCATCCAGCCCCGTGGCTGCCTCCATCA
Organism: Melanerpes formicivorus; assembly: GCF_026170545.1. Classification (NCBI taxonomy): domain Eukaryota; kingdom Metazoa; phylum Chordata; class Aves; order Piciformes; family Picidae; genus Melanerpes; species Melanerpes formicivorus. Next base: position 205,006 of record NW_027142701.1, read on the forward strand.
GCTCAGTGACAGGTGACAAGAGGAGGAGGGAGGGCACACAGCTCCTGTCTGAGGCCTCAGCAGGCAGCAGCCTCTCTGTGTGCTCTGCTGCTTGCCAGTGAGCCTGAAAGCCTGGAGTGCTAACCCCGAGGCTGACACAGGGGAGAGGCTCCTGCCCTGCTGGGGAGGTGGCCCCTGGGGGAGGGACCCAGCAGGAGCCTCAGCATCTTGCTCAGCTCATCAGGGATTCCTGAGGAGTTCAGAAAGTAACTCTTGATGGAGCACCTTGTGCTGCCTCCCTGGCAGCTGTCTAATCTATAGATGTCAAAAGAGATGAAATAAAATAGGTTGCTACAGATTGGCCTGTCTCTCTGCTGTATCTCCAGGTGATGGATGAGTGCTACCTGGGATCTGAGGAGCAGCCATAATCTTTCAGAGGTCTAACTACAGCCAGAAACTATAAACCTTGCATTGCTTCACCCAAAGAGCAACCAAGAAGCAATAATCTTTGCCTCCTGGGTAGGTTAACTCCTTTGTGTCCTCAGGGCACAGAGGAGAGTCAGAAGCACAGCAGCTCCCAGGCCCATCAGCTGGGTGGCATGGTGAGTGGAGAGGTCCTGTAGCAAGGGATCAGAGCGTGGTTTGGGTGGGAAAAGCTTTCTAAGACCATCCAGCCCAAGCAGCAACCCAGCCCCAGAGCTGACAGAGCTGCCAAGTGCCAAGGCAGTGTCAAAGGCAAGGAGCTTTTGGTGGCTCCACAGCAACAGGAGGAAAAACAACCCCCCAAAAGGCAAACTCTCAACCCCTTCACCCAGCCCATGGCAGAAGGAAGAGCATCCAAGGGCACAGCAGCAGCTCCTGTGGTCTGTGCTGGGCCAGCAAAAGTGCTGCAGCAGGCAGCTCTCAGCTGGGTGCACGAAGAGGAAGACCAGAGAGGCTCCACAGCATCCAGGCAGCCTCCCTGCTGATGCTGAAACCAAATCAATGTGCAGCTAATGATGACCCCAGAGCAGAGCTGGGTTTGTTTGTTTATGTTTTGTGGCCAGAGAAGATCAATGGAGGGAGATGGGGCAGGATGGAAAGCAGTGCAGTGCATTCAGCCTGCTGCCTGGGGGGGTGGAAAGAGTGCCCCAGCTGCCAGCCTCTGGGCTCTGAGTCATGCTGAGGAACAAATTCATGCTTTCATCCTGCACAGTCTCCCCCTGGGCTGCTGATTCTTAAACCCAACACAGCAGGGACCAAAACTGAGAGGCTGAGAGGTGGGCTGGTTCAGCCTGGAGAAGAGAGAGGCTTAAGGGAGAGCTCATCACCATGGAGCAGGGCACAAAGGGAGGCTGCCAGGAGGATGGAGACTCCCTTCTGACAAGGAGTCCCCTGGGGAAGCCAAGGGGTGATGGGGACAAGGGACTGCTGGGGAGGCTCCCAGGGGACACCAGAGCAAAATGTTTCCCCTTGAGAGCAGCTGGAGAGTGGAATCAGAGAATCACAGAATCAATCAGGGTGGAAAAGACCTCAGAGATCATCAAGTCCAACCTCTCACCCAGCACCTCCTGACAGCTAAACCTTGGCTCCAAGTGCCACATCCAGTCCCCTCTTGGACACCTCCAGGGATGGGGACTCCACCACCTCCCTGGGCAGCACATCCCAATGGCTAACAACTCTCCTTGGGAAGAACTTTCTCCTCACCTCCAGCCTAAACTTCCCCTGGCACAGCCTGAGACTGTGTCCTCTTGTTCTGGTGCTGCTTGCTTGGGAAAAGAGACCAACCCCTACCTGGCTCCAACCTCCCTTCAGGGAGTTGGAGAGAGCAAAGAGGTCTCCCCTGAGCCTCCTCTTCTCCAGGCTAAGCAACCCCAGCTGTGGATTCTCCTCCATTGGACAACTTGAAGACTCAGCTTGGCAGGGTCCTGAGCCAGCTCCTTGCAACTCTGCTGTCACCTGAAAAGCTTGGAGCAGATGATCCTTGGGGTCCCTTCCAAGCTGGCACTCTGGGACTCTGTGATCCCTGCTTGTGAGGGCTTCATCTTGGGGAAGAAAACCCAAACCCCCAACCCAAGCCCACTGAAACCCTTTTCTTGACAGCTCTGTGACTCCCAGAGTGCCTGTGTGATACTTGGGTCAGTCCTCCAGCTCCCCCAGACAGGAGCTGATCTGCTGCCTGCACCTTTAGTTAATGACTGAGGCTGGCTGAGAGGAGGAGGAGAAGGAGGCAGGCTGCCTGCAGGTGACCTGCTAACCTTGACTGTAATTAGCTTTGGCAAGGTACCAAACAGAGCTGGCTTCGTTCCTGAGTGCTGAGCAACCCACAGAAGCAGTGCTGGAGGGCACAGTGCCCTGGGATCAGGAAGAGCAGAAGTGGTTCTGCTTGAGGAGGGCAGATTCAGACTGGAGATTAGGAAGAAATTCTTCACAGTGTGAGTAGGGAGACACTGGCACAGGCTGCCCAGGGGGGCAACCTCCCTGGAGGTGTTCAAGACCAGGCTGGATGAGGCCCTGAGCAGCCTGGGCTGGTGGAAGATGTCCCTGCAGGGATGCTACAGGTGCTGCTTACTGCCACTTGGGTGAGCTTTGGGGGGCACCTTCTCCCTGGGCACTATCCTCAGCTCTCAGGGCCTGCAGGGTGATGGTGAATGCACCCTGGAGGAGCAGGATGCAGGTGCTCAGAAATGCTTTGGTGCTGCAGGAAATGCTTTGAGAGCAGCACAGTCAGGGCAGCCATGGCCAAAGCTCACCGCTCCTGTTGCTTCTCTCTGCTTGACTTCATTCACCTTTGAACAGCAGCAGAGACCAAAAAGGTTGAAGCATGTTCAATACAGTCCTGTGCACAGTGTGAAATGTCAGTGCAGCCTGGATTTGTGAGCACAAACCTCCCCCCCTTCAGCTTGCCCAGATGCTGGCTCCTCTCTGGAGCTGAGCAGCCCAGCCCCGAGCCCCACAGCCCTTCCTCACAGCTGTCAAACCCCAAGACCTGTGCCATGGACGTGTCACTTGGCCTGGGGGGGACTCAGGTCCCTCTCAGCCTATCTGCTAGCATCTAAACCTCCAAGCTGTCCAGGAAGAATGATGAAAATGCCTTATCTGGGGGATCTCAGCCAGTCCCTCTGGCTCCTGGCCAAGGCTCTCTTTCATCTCTACTCCTTGGCTCCCTATGCTGCTGGATGCAAGCCACGGGTTTCTACACCTAATCCCCAGCTAGATGCTTTGTTTCCTCTGTTGCTAAACATAGAAGCCATCCCCTCTTCTTCAAGGGGTGATAATCAGGGCTTCAAGTGCTCTGCCTCTTCACAAGAGAAAGCCATCAGCCTCAGATCCACAGGCTCCTGTGCTCCCAACCCGCTTCTGAGTCCAGCCTCGGGAGACATTCACTCCTTTTTCACTCCTTTTTCACTCCTTTTTCACTCCTCTTTCACGTGTTTGAGCTGCAGCCCAGGTCAGAGCAGCAGGACCAACAATCTGCAGCCCGCAGGAGGTGCACAAAGGCAAACCCGGGGAAGTTTCCTGCGAGCCACCTAACAAACCCCGGGGGCTAGCAAGGGGGGCACAGGAAAGAAGAGCTTTGTTCATCAGACCAAACCTATCTGCCTGAGCAGGCTGTAGCTGTCTCCTCGGACTGCTCTCAGGGGTGAGAATGTTCCTAAGCCCAACCTGCTGTGGTGTGAGGTGTCCCTGCCCCGGGCAGGGGGGTTGGGACTGGATGAGCCTTGAGGTCCCTTCCGACCCTGACAATTCCATGAGTCAATGAACTTGTTCTGATCTTTCCTCCCTCCCCCTTTCTTGTCCTCTATCCTGCACCTCAAGCACAAAATGAGCCTTTGGCTGCAGGCCTTTTCCAAGAGGATCTGAACTGCTAGCTGTTGATGTCTGCAGCTAGAGCCTGGGGCTGAGTCCATAAAAGAATGGGCAAGATCCCTTCTTGGAGGCTGGCTCCTTCAGGCCATATATGGGAGCAGTGTGGGATGATCACAGTGGTAGTTTATGAGATGGTGTTTGGCCAAAACCGACCTTTTCTGAGTCATTTCTATGAATGATTGTCTCCAGCAGTGCCTTTCTGGGAAGCTCTTTCCCCAGTGGGCAGATGCTCAGCAGCAGCAGCAGCCTGATCTGTTACAGATGAACAAGCCCTCGGTCAAACAGCTCAGGCTGAGCTGGGAGCTCTGCTTGGAAAGTGACCAACAACAAGAGAGAGAGAGAGAGAACAAAACAAACAACCCAACCCACCCCCAACAAACCAAAGCACCAAAACTAAAGAGAAAGCATAAAGCAGAAGTTCTGCCCTTGGTGTGTGGGGGGCTGAGGGATGCTTTGCTGCAAGCTGCACCAAAGGAAGGGCTTGAGAACAAGATCCTGCAGCCCTAATGGACTCACAAGGAGTGATCTATACCATGTGTGTCCAAGCAGAAGAGCCAAGGCCTCCTCTGAGGCAGGGGGGAGAAGGTGACTTGGCCTCCTTTCAGACCACAAGTTTATTTTTGTGCAGTGGGTCAGCAGCCTGCGAGGACAGGAGGGGCAGGGGGGAAAAGCTGCTTCCAGATTGAAGGAGAACTTCTGGATGAGTGTGTGTCCTCCTGGCCAAGAGAGCCAAGGGGGTCCTGGGGGGCAGCAAGAAAAGTCTGGCCAGCAGGGCTAGGGAGGATCTTCTCCCCCTCTGCTCTGCCCTGCTGAGACCACATTTGGAACCCTGTGTCCAGTTTGGGGCTCCCCAGTTTGAGAGAGACAGAGACCTGCTGGAGAGAGTGCAGTGGAGAGTCATGAGGATGAGTAGGGGACTTGAGCATCTCCCCTGTGAAGAGACTGAGAGCCCTGGGAGCTGTTTAGCCTGGAGAAGAGAAAGCTGAGAGAGATCTGATCAATGTCTATCAATAGCTGATGGGTAGGTGTCAGGTGGAGGGGCCAAGCTCTTTTTGGTGGTGCACAGCAATAAGCCAGGGAAGAGCTGGGACAGGCTTGAACACAGAAGGTTTCACCTCAGCATGAGGAGAAACTTCCTTATGGTGAGGAGCCCTGGAGCAGGCTGCCCAGAGAGGTTGTGGAGCCTCCTTCTCTAGAGGCTTTCAACCCCACCTGGATGCATTCCTGTGCAGACTACCCTGGGTGATGCTGCTCTGGCAGGGGGGGTTGGACTGGATGATCTCTGGAGGTCCCTTCCAACCTGTAATGTGCTGTGGTGCTGTGATGCTGTGAGGCTATGGTTCTGTGATGCTGTGGTGCTATGATGCTGTGATGCTGTGGTGCTGTGCTGCTGTGATGCTGTGATGCTGTGGTGCTGTGGTGCTGTGATGCTGTGCTGCTGTGATGCTCTGATGCTGTGATGCTCTGATGCTGTGATGCTCTGATGCTATTGTTCTGTGGTGCTGTGATGCTGTGGTGCTGTGGTGCTGTTATGCTCTGATGCTATTGTTCTGTGCTGCTGTG
>NW_027142702.1:5000-12500 GCF_026170545.1 Melanerpes formicivorus
GCCCCCGTAACCTGCTCTGAAGCATCCGCTTCCCGCCGCGGTTCGCCCTCCACCCCCCCGCCGCACACGCAGCTGCCGCTTCCCGCCGCCTCTGCCCCCCGCCCCGGGATCAACCACCCGCCGGGTCCAGCCGGTCCCGGTCCCGGGAACCTGCTCCCGGGGCCAGCCGGAGCCACGCCCCCTCCTCTGACGCTTCCAGCTGCCGCCTCCCCTCCCACCCCCCAAACTCACACTGGCCCTCGCCGGCCCGCCCACCCGCCTACCTGCTTGCCCGCCGCCGCTGGGTGGCGTGCCGGACACTCTCGCACACAGGTACACAGACAGGGACACAGGGACACAGGCACTCAGGCACACAGGGACACAGGGACACAGGGACACAAGGACACAGGGACACAGGCACTCAGGCACTCAGGCACTCAGGGACACAGGGACACAGGGACACAGGCACTCAGGCACTCAGGGACACAGGGACACAGGGACACAAGGACACAGGGACACAGGCACTCAGGCACTCAGGCACTCAGGGACACAGGGACACAGGGACACAGGGACACAGGGACACAGGGACACAGGCACTCAGGCACACAGGGACACAGGTGGCGGGCCGGAGGCCTCTCCCCACTGTGTGGCAGGGGTCCAAGAGCCACCCCAGCCCAACCCAGAGGGTCTTTTGCACCTCTCTAGAGGCCACCCAGAGACCCCAGGCCGCAGCAGAAGCCTCCCCCGCATGCTCTGCAGGCTTCCGACCCACCCCAGGCCGCACCAGAAGCCTCCCCCGCACGCTCTGCAGGCTTCCGACCCACCCCAGGCCACAGCAGAAGCCTCTCCCGCACGCTCTGCAGGCTTCTCAGCCACCCCAGGCCGCAGCAGAAGCCTCTCCCGCACGCTCTGCAGGCTTCTCAGCCACCCCAGGCCGCACCAGAAGCCTCTCCCGCACGCTCTGCAGGCTTCTCAGCCACCCCAGGCCGCAGCAGAAGCCTCTCCCGCACGCTCTGCAGGCTTCTCAGCCACCCCAGGCCGCAGCAGAAGCCTCTCCCGCACGCTCTGCAGGCTTCTCAGCCACCCCAGGCCGCAGCAGAAGCCTCTCCCGCACGCTCTGCAGGCTTCTCAGCCACCCCAGGCCGCACCAGAAGCCTCTCCCGCACGCTCTGCAGGCTTCTCAGCCACCCCAGGCCGCAGCAGAAGCCTCTCCCGCACGCTCTGCAGGCTTCCGACCCACCCCAGGCCGCAGCAGAAGCCTCTCCCGCACGCTCTGCAGGCTTCCGACCCACCCCAGGCCGCAACAGAAGCCTCTCCCGCACGCTCTGCAGGCTTCCGACCCACCCCAGGCCGCAGCAGAAGCCTCTCCCGCACGCTCTGCAGGCTTCCGTCCCACCCCAGGCCGCACCAGAAGCCTCCCCCGCACGCTCTGCAGGCTTCCGTCCCACCCCAGGCCGCAGCAGAAGCCTCTCCCGCACGCTCTGCAGGCTTCCGACCCACCCCAGGCCCCAACAGAAGCCTCTCCCGCACGCTCTGCAGGCTTCTCAGCCACCCCAGGCCGCAGCAGAAGCCTCTCCCGCACGCTCTGCAGGCTTCTCAGCCACCCCAGGCCGCAGCAGAAGCCTCCCCCGCATGCTCTGCAGGCTTCCGACCCACCCCAGGCCGCAACAGAAGCCTCCCCCGCACGCTCTGTAGGCTTCTGACCCACCCCAGGCCCCAACAGAAGCCTCCCCCGCACGCTCTGCAGGCTTCTCAGCCACCCCAGGCCGCAGCAGAAGCCTCTCCCGCACGCTCTGCAGGCTTCTCAGCCACCCCAGGCCGCACCAGAAGCCTCTCCCGCACGCTCTGCAGGCTTCTCAGCCACCCCAGGCCGCACCAGAAGCCTCCCCCGCACGCTCTGCAGGCTTCCGACCCACCCCAGGCCGCACCAGAAGCCTCCCCCGCACGCTCTGCAGGCTTCCGACCCACCCCAGGCCGCACCAGAAGCCTCTCCCGCACGCTCTGCAGGCTTCCGACCCACCCCAGGCCGCACCAGAAGCCTCCCCCGCACGCTCTGCAGGCTTCTCCGCCACCACAGGCCGCACCAGAGGATCTTTTGCACCTCTCTGGACGCCACCCAGAGACTCCAGGCCGCACCAGAGGCCCCCCCCCCCCAACCATTTACAGGCTGCAGTGCCAGCCTAGGCCCCGCTGGCAGCCTCCCTTGTCTGCTTTGGAAGGCCTCCCATCCACTCCAGACCTGCCTGGAGGCCTCCCTCGACTGCTCCCGGGGCCCTCGAAGCCACCCTAGGCCTTTCTGGAGGACCTGCTCGACCGCTCGGGCGGCTTCTGACGCACCCTCGGCCATCCGGCGCCCAGCAGCTCCCAGGGCCAGGCACCGGCCTCCCCCTCCGGCCGCCCCTGGGGCCGGGGGTGGCTCGGACTCGGCGCCCCCAACGTGTCGTCCCGTCCCCCCCCCGCCCCGCACCGCCGAACATTCGCTGCAGCCGAGGGCTTGCCGCTCGACGCCTACCCCACCCGCCCAGCCCCCCGCTGCGGCCCGGCGCTGCCCCGGCCGCTGCGCCCCGCCTCTCATCGCTCCCCCCACCCGGCAACCGGCCGCCGGGCACGGCAAGTCCCAGGGCAGGGAACAGGTGCTGCCGGGACCCCGTGCTGGCTGCCGGCTTCCCGGGGCTGCCCCGGGCACGGACAGGTCGCCCCCCCCGCCCCGGCGAATGTTCACCGAACCGGCTGCCGGCTGCCTTCGAGCACCCCCCGCCCCCCGCCACTATCGTCCCCCCCGCCCCCCCTCCGCCTCCGCTGCCGCTTCTCCCCGCACCGCCTCCACTGCCTCCCCCCGCCGCCGGCGAACGAGTCGCCGGATCCGTAGGGTGCCGGGAGCCCGAACGGCGAGCGGCTCCGGCTGCTGCCGGGGCCGCGGGGCTTCGAGCCGCTCCGGCCGCGGCCGGGACCCCGTGCCGGAAGCCGGCATCCCGGGACGGCCCCGGGACGGCCCCGGTCGCCGGCCGGGTGACGTTCAGCGAAGCGGCTGCCGCCAGTCTTTGGGCCTCCCCCGTGCCGGGGCCGCGGGGCTTCGAGCCGGTCCGGCCGCGGCCGGGATCCCGGGCCGGACGATGGCTTCCCGGGCCGGTCCCGGTCGCCTCCCGGGTGACGTTCACCGAAGCGGCTGCCAGCTGTCTTCGAGCCCCCCCCCCCCCTCCGCCTCCGCTGCCGCTTCTCCCCGCACCCCCTCCACTGCCTCCCCCCGCCGCCGGCGAACGAGTCGCCGGATCTGTAGGGTGCCGGGAGCCCGAACGGCGAGCGGCTCCGGCTGCTGCCGGGGCCGCGGGGATTCGAGCCGCTCCGGCCGCGGCCGGGACCCCGTGCCGGAAGCCGGCATCCCCGGACAGCCCCGGGACGGCCCCGGTCGCCGGCCGGGTGACGTTCACCGAAGCGGCTGCCGGCTGTCTTCGAGCCCCCCCCCCCCTCCGCCTCCGCTGCCGCTTCTGCCCGCACCCCCTCCACTGCCTCCCCCCGCCGCCGGCGAACGAGTCGGCGGATCCGTAGGGTGCCGGGAGCCCGAACGGCGAGCGGCTCCGGCTGCTGCCGGGACCGCGGGGATTCGAGCCGCTCCGGCCGCGGCCGGGACCCCGTGCCGGAAGCCGGCATCCCGGGACGGCCCCGGGACGGCCCCGGTCGCCGGCCGGGTGACGTTCAGCGAAGCGGCTGCCGCCAGTCTTTGGGCCTCCCCCGTGCCGGGGCCGCGGGGCTTCGAGCCGGTCCGGCCGCGGCCGGGATCCCGGGCCGGACGATGGCTTCCCGGGCCGGTCCCGGTCGCCTCCCGGGTGACGTTCACCGAAGCGGCTGCCGGCTGTCTTCGAGCCCCCCCCCCCCCTCCGCCTCCGCTGCCGCTTCTGCCCGCACCCCCTCCACTGCCTCCCCCCGCCGCCGGCGAACGAGTCGCCGGATCTGTAGGGTGCCGGGAGCCCGAACGGCGAGCGGCTCCGGCTGCTGCCGGGACCGCGGGGATTCGAGCCGCTCCGGCCGCGGCCGGGACCCCGTGCCGGAAGCCGGCATCCCCGGACAGCCCCGGGACGGCCCCGGTCGCCGGCCGGGTGACGTTCACCGAAGCGGCTGCCGGCTGTCTTCGAGCCCCCCCCCCCCTCCGCCTCCGCTGCCGCTTCTGCCCGCACCCCCTCCACTGCCTCCCCCCGCCGCCGGCGAACGAGTCGGCGGATCCGTAGGGTGCCGGGAGCCCGAACGGCGAGCGGCTCCGGCTGCTGCCGGGACCGCGGGGATTCGAGCCGCTCCGGCCGCGGCCGGGACCCCGTGCCGGAAGCCGGCATCCCGGGACGGCCCCGGGACGGCCCCGGTCGCCGGCCGGGTGACGTTCAGCGAAGCGGCTGCCGCCAGTCTTTGGGCCTCCCCCGTGCCGGGGCCGCGGGGCTTCGAGCCGGTCCGGCCGCGGCCGGGATCCCGGGCCGGACGATGGCTTCCCGGGCCGGTCCCGGTCGCCTCCCGGGTGACGTTCACCGAAGCGGCTGCCGGCTGTCTTCGAGCCCCCCCCCCCCCTCCGCCTCCGCTGCCGCTTCTGCCCGCACCCCCTCCACTGCCTCCCCCCGCCGCCGGCGAACGAGTCGCCGGATCTGTAGGGTGCCGGGAGCCCGAACGGCGAGCGGCTCCGGCTGCTGCCGGGGCCGCGGGGATTCGAGCCGCTCCGGCCGCGGCCGGGACCCCGTGCCGGAAGCCGGCATCCCCGGACAGCCCCGGGACGGCCCCGGTCGCCGGCCGGGTGACGTTCACCGAAGCGGCTGCCGGCTGTCTTCGAGCCCCCCCCCCCCTCCGCCTCCGCTGCCGCTTCTGCCCGCACCCCCTCCACTGCCTCCCCCCGCCGCCGGCGAACGAGTCGGCGGATCCGTAGGGTGCCGGGAGCCCGAACGGCGAGCGGCTCCGGCTGCTGCCGGGACCGCGGGGCTTCGAGCCGCTCCGGCCGCGGCCGGGACCCCGTGCCGGAAGCCGGCATCCCGGGACGGCCCCGGGACGGCCCCGGTCGCCGGCCGGGTGACGTTCAGCGAAGCGGCTGCCGCCAGTCTTTGGGCCTCCCCCGTGCCGGGGCCGCGGGGCTTCGAGCCGGTCCGGCCGCGGCCGGGATCCGGGGCCGGACGATGGCTTCCCGGGCCGGTCCCGGTCGCCTCCCGGGTGACGTTCACCGAAGCGGCTGACGGCTGTCTCCGAGCCCCCCCCCCCCCCCTCCGCCTCCGCTGCCGCTTCTGCCCGCACCCCCTCCACTGCCTCCCCCCGCCGCCCGCGAACGAGTCGCCGGATCTGTAGGGTGCCGGGAGCCCGAACGGCGAGCGGCTCCGGCTGCTGCCGGGACCGCGGGGATTCGAGCCGCTCCGGCCGCGGCCGGGACCCCGTGCCGGAAGCCGGCATCCCCGGACAGCCCCGGGACGGCCCCGGTCGCCGGCCGGGTGACGTTCACCGAAGCGGCTGCCGGCTGTCTTCGAGCCCCCCCCCCCTCCGCCTCCGCTGCCGCTTCTGCCCGCACCCCCTCCACTGCCTCCCCCCGCCGCCGGCGAACGAGTCGCCGGATCCGTAGGGTGCCGGGAGCCCGAACGGCGAGCGGCTCCGGCTGCTGCCGGGACCGCGGGGATTCGAGCCGCTCCGGCCGCGGCCGGGACCCCGTGGCGGAAGCCAGCATCCCGGGACGGCCCCGGGACGGCCCCGATCGCCTCCTGGGTGACGTTCACCGAAGCGGCTGCCGGCTGTCTTCGAGCCCCCCCCCCCCTCCGCCTCCGCTGCCGCTTCTCCCCGCACCCCCTCCACTGCCTCCCCCCGCCGCCGGCGAACGAGTCGGCGGATCCATACCGTCCCGAGAGCCCGAGGCGGCGGCACCCAGTGCGGGTCCGGCCGAGGCCGGGACCCCGTGCCTGTCGCAGGCTTCCCGGGACGGCCCCGGAACGGCCGCGGTCGCCGGCCGGGTGACGTTCTCCGAAGCGGCTGCCGGCTGTCTTCGAGCCCCCCCCCCCCTCCGCCTCCGCTGCCGCTTCTGCCCGCACCTCCTTCACTGCCTCCCCCCGCCGCCCGCGAACGAGTCGGCGGATCCGTAGGGTGCCGGGAGCCCGAACGGCGAGCGGCTCCGGCTGCTGCCGGGACCGCGGGGATTCGAGCCGCTCCGGCCGCGGCCGGGACCCCGTGCCGGAAGCCGGCATCCCGGGACAGCCCCGGGACGGCCCCGGTCGCCGGCCGGGTGACGTTCAGCGAAGCGGCTGCCGCCAGTCTTTGGGCCTCCCCCGTGCCGGGGCCGCGGGGCTTCGAGTCGGTCCGGCCGCGGCTGGGACCCCGTGCCTGTCGCAGGCTTCCCGGGACGGCCCCGGAACGGCCGCGGTCGCCGGCCGGGTGACGTTCACCGAGGCGACTGCCGGCTGTCTTCGAGCCCCCACCCCTGCCGTGGCCGCGGGGATTCGCCCCGGTCCGGCAGCTGACGGTTCCCTGTGTCGGACGCCGGCTTCCCGGGACTGCCCCGGGACAGCCCCGGTCGCCTCCCGGGTGACGTTCACCGAAGCTGCTGCCGCCTGTCTTTGTCCCCCCCCCCCCGTGCTCTCCCTCAGGCGGGAGGTAGACGTGCTCTCCCTGGGCGAGTAGACGTGCTCTCCCTGGGCGAGTAGACGTGCTCTCCCTCGGCGAGTAGACGTGCTCTCCCTCGGCGAGTAGACGTGCTCTCCCTCGGCGAGTAGACGTGCTCTCCCTCGGCGAGTAGACGTGCTCTCCCTGGGCGAGTAGACGTGCTCTCCCTCGGCGAGTAGACGTGCTCTCCCTCGGCGAGTAGACGTGCTCTCCCTGGGCGAGTAGACGTGCTCTCCCTGGGCGAGTAGACGTGCTCTCCCTGGGCGAGTAGACGTGCTCTCCCTGGGCGAGTAGACGTGCTCTCCCTGGGCGAGTAGACATGCTCTCCCTGGGCGAGTAGACGTGCTCTCCCTGGGCGAGTAGACGTGCTCTCCCTCGGCGAGTAGACGTGCTCTCCCTCGGCGAGTAGACGTGCTCTCCCTCGGCGAGTAGACGTGCTCTCCCTGGGCGAGTAGACGTGCTCTCCCTGGGCGAGTAGACGTGCTCTCCCTCGGCGAGTAGACGTGCTCTCCGCGGAGATCGCGCTTGTCGCCAAGGGGTCGCTGTTGCGCTCTGCCTCCGCCTACGTCATCGTACAAGCCGGCGTGATTTCTGCGACCTGCCGCTGGGCGGAGGTCGGCTGGTTGTGCGCTCGCGGAGCTGACGGCCCTCCAGTTCCGTATATGAGGGAACAAGCGACGCCGAGCACTCCCAGGGCAGCGCTGCCGAGCGGCTGCTCCAAGCCACCCGCCAGGCGGCTGGGCAGGGGTCCGTCTGGCTTCTCGGTGGCTTTCGCCCGGGTCAGAGAGGGGACCCGCGGGGCCGAACAAAGGCGCGGCGGTTTGGAGCGGCCGCTGGCGCACCCTCAGCGGTGTTGGATGGGTTTCGCTCGTCCGTGAGCCGGAGCCCAGCCCGGGCTCGGCAACGAAAGCGGGG
>NW_027142702.1:25000-35000 GCF_026170545.1 Melanerpes formicivorus
ACGTGCTCTCCTTCCCAGGAGGTAGACGTGCTCTCCTTCCCGAGGAGGTAGACGTGCTCTCCTTCCCGAGGAGGTAGACGTGCTCTCCTTCCCGAGGAGGTAGACGTGCTCTCCTTCCCAGGTGGTAGACGTGCTCTCCCTCGGTGAGTAGACGTGCTCTCCCTGAGCTGGCAGGTAGACGTGCTCTCCATGGCGAGGGGGGACTTAGTGCACTGAGCCGTGCGGCAGGAGGTAGACGTGCTCCCCGCGGCCGGGCGGGCACTTAGCGCGCGGAGGCTGGAACCGCGGGGTAGACGTGGTCCCCGGGACGAGGGCCGCCTGGTATCGCCCGCCCGGCCCCCAACCCCCCCCCCCCGCGGCGGCGTAAATGAAGAGAGGCAGTCGGCATGAAACCTTCTTTTATTAAGTGTTGTTTTCATCGAGCGTCTTTCATTAAAGGTTGTGTTCTGAAGCAGTCTTTTCTTCAACAGCGCTGTTCTCCGGGGAGAAGGTCTGCCGGCATCTCTAGAAATCTCCCCCCCGCCCCTGACCGCCTCCCCCCCCCGCCCCCGTTGCCGGTTTTGCGCGGCGCCCCCCCTCCCGACGTTGCCTCTTGCCGCTACCCCCCGCCCCCCCCCCGCTGCCGGTTTGCGCGGAGCCCCCCCTCCCGACGTTGCCTCTTGCCGCTACCCCCCGCCCCCCCCCCGCTGCCGGTTTGCGCGGAGCTCCCCCTTCCCGCCGTTGCCTCTTGCCGCTACCCCCGCCCCCCCCCCGCTGCCGGTTTGCGCGGAGCCCCCCCTTCCCGCCGTTGCCTCTTGCCGCTACCCCCGCCCCCCCCCCGCTGCCGGTTTGCGCGGAGCCCCCCCTTCCCGCCGTTGCCTCTTGCCGCTACCCCCCGCCCCCCCCCGCTGCCGGTTTGCGCGGAGCCCCCCCTTCCCGCCGTTGCCTCTTGCCGCTACCCCCCGCCCCCCCCCCGCTGCCGGTTTGCGCGGAGGCCCCCCTTCCCGCCGTTGCCTCTTGCCGTTACCCCCGCCCCCCCCCCGCTGCCGGTTTGCGCGGAGCGCCCCCCGCCTGCCGTTGCCTCTCGCCGCGGCCACCACCGCCCCCTCCACACCCCCGGGGCCCCCGTTACCGGTTTGCGCGGAGCCCCCCCTCCCGACGTTGCCTCTTGCCGCTGCTGCCACCCCCAGCTCCCCACACCCCCCGGCTCCCGTTAGCGGTTTGCGCGGAGCCCCCCCTTCCCGCCGTTGCCTCTTGCCGCTACCCCCGCCCCCCCCCCCCGCTGCCGGTTTGCGCGGAGCCCCCCCGCCTGCCGTTGCCTCTTGCCGCGGCCGCCACCGCCCCCCCCACACCCCCCGGCCCCCGTTACCGGTTTGCGCGGAGCCCCCCCCTCCCGACGTTGCCTCTTGCCGCTGCTGCCACCCCCAGCTCCCCACACCCCCCGGCTCCCGTTAGCGGTTTGCGCGGAGCCCCCCCTTCCCCCCCTTCGCGGGCTGCCGCTTCCCTCCCGGGCTGCCCGGCTGCTCTCTAACCCCTGCGACCGAGGCGGCGCTGTTAGGGCGGCCGTGCCGGTGCCCCTTGCCGCAGCTAGCCTCTCGCCGCTGCCCCTCCCGTCCGTCGTCCCCCGTCCCCAAAAACTTGCTGCTCTCCACGCTGGAGCCTGCACGGGGGAGGTTGCGCTCCGCTCCTCCGGCCCTAAAGCCGCCCTCGCCCGCCCCCCGGCTTGCCGCTTGGCTCGGCTGCCCGCCCGCCCGCTAATCCCCCCAACGCCCCCCACCCCAAAAACACCCCAGCCCTACCGCATGCCGCTCCCCCTCTCCCCGCTCTCGCTGACCGCTGCCACCCCCCCCCCACCCCTCCCCCCGCGAAACAAACCCCCCAGCCCTACCGCATGCCGCTCCCCCTCTCTCCCTAGCCTGCCCCCCCCCGCCGTCGCTTGCTGCTGCTGCTGCCGCCGCCGCCGCCGCCGCCGCCGCCGCCGCCGCCGCCGGGACCCGCCTCGGTCTGGTGGCGCGCGCTCGGAGATCCCCGGCTACCCGTCCGTCCGTCCCTCCCTCCCGCCCCGCCCCGGGGGAGGGCTCGGGGCAGCGCGGGCAGGCGGGGAGCAAAAAAAGGCGCGGGCGCCAAAAAACGTCGGGGGTCCCGGGGTGGCGGAGGGGGGCGGCGGCGGGGGCGGCGGCGGGTACACGGCGCCGGGTCCAGCCCGTCCCGGGGCGGGGACAGGTGGTGTCGTCCGTCCCCGCCCCCGTAACCTGCTCTGAAGCATCCGCTTCCCGCCGCGGTTCGCCCTCCACCCCCCCCGCCGCACACGCAGCTGCCGCTTCCCGCCGCCTCTGCCCCCCGCCCCGGGATCAACCACCCGCCGGGTCCAGCCGGTCCCGGTCCCGGGAACCTGCTCCCGGGGCCAGCCGGAGCCACGCCCCCTCCTCTGACGCTTCCAGCTGCCGCCTCCCCTCCCACCCCCCAAACTCACACTGGCCCTCGCCGGCCCGCCCACCCGCCTACCTGCTTGCCCGCCGCCGCTGGGTGGCGTGCCGGACACTCTCGCACACAGGTACACAGACAGGGACACAGGGGACACAGGCACTCAGGCACACAGGGACACAGGGACACAGGGACACAAGGGACACAGGGACACAGGCACTCAGGCACTCAGGCACTCAGGGACACAGGGACACAGGGACACAGGCACTCAGGCACTCAGGGACACAGGGACACAGGGACACAGGCACTCAGGCACACAGGGACACAGGTGGCGGGCCGGAGGCCTCTCTCCACTGTGTGGCAGGGGTCCAAGAGCCACCCCAGGCCCAACCCAGAGGGTCTTTTGCACCTCTCTAGAGGCCACCCAGAGGACCCCAGGCCGCCAGCAGAAGCCTCCCCCGCATGCTCTGCAGGCTTCCGACCCACCCCAGGCCGCACCAGAAGCCTCCCCCGCAAGCTCTGCAGGCTTCCGACCCACCCCAGGCCGCAGCAGAAGCCTCTCCCCGCACGCTCTGCAGGCTTCTCAGCCACCCCAGGGCCGCAGCAGAAGCCTCTCCCCGCACGCTCTGCAGGCTTCTCAGCCACCCCCAGGCCCGCACCAGAAGCCTCTCCCGCACGCTCTGCAGGCTTCTTCAGCCACCCCAGGCCGCACCAGAAGCCTCCCCCGCACGCTCTGCAGGCTTCTCAGCCACCCCAGGCCGCACCAGAAGCCTCTCCCGCACGCTCTTCAGGCTTCTCAGCCACCCCAGGCCGAGGCCGCACCAGAAGCCTCCCCCGCACGCTCTGCAGGCTTCTCAGCCACCCCAGGCCGCAGCAGAAGCCTCTCCCGCACGCTCTGCAGGCTTCTCAGCCACCCCAGGCCGCACCAGAAGCCTCCCGCGCACGCTCTGCAGGCTTCTCAGCCACCCCAGGCCGCACCAGAAGCCTCCCCCGCACGCTCTGCAGGCTTCCGACCCACCCCAGGCCGCAGCAGAAGCCTCTCCCGCACGCCCTGCAGGCTTCTCAGCCACCCCAGGCCGCAGCAGAAGCCTCTCCCGCACGCTCTGCAGGCTTCTCAGCCACCCCAGGCCGCAGCAGAAGCCTCTCCCGCACGCTCTGCAGGCTTCTCAGCCACCCCAGGCCGCAGCAGAAGCCTCTCCCGCACGCTCTGCAGGCTTCTCAGCCACCCCAGGCCGCAGCAGAAGCCTCTCCCGCACGCTCTGCAGGCTTCTCAGCCACCCCAGGCCGCAGCAGAAGCCTCTCCCGCACGCTCTGCAGGCTTCTCAGCCACCCCAGGCCGCAGCAGAAGCCTCTCCCGCACGCTCTGCAGGCTTCCGACCCACCCCAGGCCGCACCAGAAGCCTCTCCCGCACGCTCTGCAGGCTTCCGACCCACCCCAGGCCGCACCAGAAGCCTCCCCCGCACGCTCTGCAGGCTTCTCAGCCACCCCAGGCCCCAACAGAAGCCTCTCCCGCACGCTCTGCAGGCTTCCGACCCACCCCAGGCCCCAACAGAAGCCTCTCCCGCACGCTCTGCAGGCTTCTCAGCCACCCCAGGCCGCAGCAGAAGCCTCTCCCGCACGCTCTGCAGGCTTCTCAGCCACCCCAGGCCGCAGCAGAAGCCTCCCCCGCATGCTCTGCAGGCTTCCGACCCACCCCAGGCCGCAACAGAAGCCTCCCCCGCACGCTCTGTAGGCTTCTGACCCACCCCAGGCCCCAACAGAAGCCTCCCCCGCACGCTCTGCAGGCTTCTCAGCCACCCCAGGCCGCAGCAGAAGCCTCTCCCGCACGCTCTGCAGGCTTCTCAGCCACCCCAGGCCGCACCAGAAGCCTCTCCCGCACGCTCTGCAGGCTTCCGACCCACCCCAGGCCGCACCAGAAGCCTCCCCCGCACGCTCTGCAGGCTTCTCCGCCACCACAGGCCGCACCAGAGGATCTTTTGCACCTCTCTGGACGCCACCCAGAGACTCCAGGCCGCACCAGAGGCCCCCCCCCCCCAACCATTTACAGGCTGCAGTGCCAGCCTAGGCCCCGCTGGCAGCCTCCCTTGTCTGCTTTGGAAGGCCTCCCATCCACTCCAGACCTGCCTGGAGGCCTCCCTCGACTGCTCCCGGGGCCCTCGAAGCCACCCTAGGCCTTTCTGGAGGACCTGCTCGACCGCTCGGGCGGCTTCTGACGCACCCTCGGCCATCCGGCGCCCAGCAGCTCCCAGGGCCAGGCACCGGCCTCCCCCTCCGGCCGCCCCTGGGGCCGGGGGTGGCTCGGACTCGGCGCCCCCAACGTGTCGTCCCGTCCCCCCCCGCCCCGCACCGCCGAACATTCGCTGCAGCCGAGGGCTTGCCGCTCGACGCCTACCCCACCCGCCCAGCCCCCCGCTGCGGCCCGGCGCTGCCCCGGCCGCTGCGCCCCGCCTCTCATCGCTCCCCCCACCCGGCAACCGGCCGCCGGGCACGGCAAGTCCCAGGGCAGGGAACAGGTGCTGCCGGGACCCCGTGCTGGCTGCCGGCTTCCCGGGGCTGCCCCGGGCACGGACAGGTCGCCCCCCCCGCCCCGGCGAATGTTCACCGAACCGGCTGCCGGCTGCCTTCGAGCACCCCCCGCCCCCCGCCACTATCGTCCCCCCCGCCCCCCCCTCCGCCTCCGCTGCCGCTTCTCCCCGCACCGCCTCCACTGCCTCCCCCCGCCGCCGGCGAACGAGTCGCCGGATCCGTAGGGTGCCGGGAGCCCGAACGGCGAGCGGCTCCGGCTGCTGCCGGGGCCGCGGGGCTTCGAGCCGCTCCGGCCGCGGCCGGGACCCCGTGCCGGAAGCCGGCATCCCGGGACGGCCCCGGGACGGCCCCGGTCGCCGGCCGGGTGACGTTCAGCGAAGCGGCTGCCGCCAGTCTTTGGGCCTCCCCCGTGCCGGGGCCGCGGGGCTTCGAGCCGGTCCGGCCGCGGCCGGGATCCCGGGCCGGACGATGGCTTCCCGGGCCGGTCCCGGTCGCCTCCCGGGTGACGTTCACCGAAGCGGCTGCCAGCTGTCTTCGAGCCCCCCCCCCCCCTCCGCCTCCGCTGCCGCTTCTCCCCGCACCCCCTCCACTGCCTCCCCCCGCCGCCGGCGAACGAGTCGCCGGATCTGTAGGGTGCCGGGAGCCCGAACGGCGAGCGGCTCCGGCTGCTGCCGGGACCGCGGGGATTCGAGCCGCTCCGGCCGCGGCCGGGACCCCGTGCCGGAAGCCGGCATCCCGGGACGGCCCCGGGACGGCCCCGGTCGCCGGCCGGGTGACGTTCAGCGAAGCGGCTGCCGCCAGTCTTTGGGCCTCCCCCGTGCCGGGGCCGCGGGGCTTCGAGCCGGTCCGGCCGCGGCCGGGATCCCGGGCCGGACGATGGCTTCCCGGGCCGGTCCCGGTCGCCTCCCGGGTGACGTTCACCGAAGCGGCTGCCGGCTGTCTTCGAGCCCCCCCCCCCCCTCCGCCTCCGCTGCCGCTTCTGCCCGCACCCCCTCCACTGCCTCCCCCCGCCGCCGGCGAACGAGTCGCCGGATCTGTAGGGTGCCGGGAGCCCGAACGGCGAGCGGCTCCGGCTGCTGCCGGGACCGCGGGGATTCGAGCCGCTCCAGCCGCGGCCGGGACCCCGTGCCGGAAGCCGGCATCCCCGGACAGCCCCGGGACGGCCCCGGTCGCCGGCCGGGTGACGTTCACCGAAGCGGCTGCCGGCTGTCTTCGAGCCCCCCCCCCCCTCCGCCTCCGCTGCCGCTTCTGCCCGCACCCCCTCCACTGCCTCCCCCCGCCGCCGGCGAACGAGTCGGCGGATCCGTAGGGTGCCGGGAGCCCGAACGGCGAGCGGCTCCGGCTGCTGCCGGGACCGCGGGGATTCGAGCCGCTCCGGCCGCGGCCGGGACCCCGTGCCGGAAGCCGGCATCCCGGGACGGCCCCGGGACGGCCCCGGTCGCCGGCCGGGTGACGTTCAGCGAAGCGGCTGCCGCCAGTCTTTGGGCCTCCCCCGTGCCGGGGCCGCGGGGCTTCGAGCCGGTCCGGCCGCGGCCGGGATCCCGGGCCGGACGATGGCTTCCCGGGCCGGTCCCGGTCGCCTCCCGGGTGACGTTCACCGAAGCGGCTGCCGGCTGTCTTCGAGCCCCCCCCCCCCCTCCGCCTCCGCTGCCGCTTCTGCCCGCACCCCCTCCACTGCCTCCCCCCGCCGCCGGCGAACGAGTCGCCGGATCTGTAGGGTGCCGGGAGCCCGAACGGCGAGCGGCTCCGGCTGCTGCCGGGACCGCGGGGATTCGAGCCGCTCCGGCCGCGGCCGGGACCCCGTGCCGGAAGCCGGCATCCCCGGACAGCCCCGGGACGGCCCCGGTCGCCGGCCGGGTGACGTTCACCGAAGCGGCTGCCGGCTGTCTTCGAGCCCCCCCCCCCCTCCGCCTCCGCTGCCGCTTCTGCCCGCACCCCCTCCACTGCCTCCCCCCGCCGCCGGCGAACGAGTCGGCGGATCCGTAGGGTGCCGGGAGCCCGAACGGCGAGCGGCTCCGGCTGCTGCCGGGACCGCGGGGCTTCGAGCCGCTCCGGCCGCGGCCGGGACCCCGTGCCGGAAGCCGGCATCCCGGGACGGCCCCGGGACGGCCCCGGTCGCCGGCCGGGTGACGTTCAGCGAAGCGGCTGCCGCCAGTCTTTGGGCCTCCCCCGTGCCGGGGCCGCGGGGCTTCGAGCCGGTCCGGCCGCGGCCGGGATCCGGGGCCGGACGATGGCTTCCCGGGCCGGTCCCGGTCGCCTCCCGGGTGACGTTCACCGAAGCGGCTGACGGCTGTCTCCGAGCCCCCCCCCCCCCCCTCCGCCTCCGCTGCCGCTTCTGCCCGCACCCCCTCCACTGCCTCCCCCCGCCGCCCGCGAACGAGTCGCCGGATCTGTAGGGTGCCGGGAGCCCGAACGGCGAGCGGCTCCGGCTGCTGCCGGGACCGCGGGGATTCGAGCCGCTCCGGCCGCGGCCGGGACCCCGTGCCGGAAGCCGGCATCCCCGGACAGCCCCGGGACGGCCCCGGTCGCCGGCCGGGTGACGTTCACCGAAGCGGCTGCCGGCTGTCTTCGAGCCCCCCCCCCTCCGCCTCCGCTGCCGCTTCTGCCCGCACCCCCTCCACTGCCTCCCCCCGCCGCCGGCGAACGAGTCGCCGGATCCGTAGGGTGCCGGGAGCCCGAACGGCGAGCGGCTCCGGCTGCTGCCGGGACCGCGGGGATTCGAGCCGCTCCGGCCGCGGCCGGGACCCCCGTGGCGGAAGCCAGCATCCCGGGACGGCCCCGGGACGGCCCCGATCGCCTCCTGGGTGACGTTCACCGAAGCGGCTGCCGGCTGTCTTCGAGCCCCCCCCCCCTCCGCCTCCGCTGCCGCTTCTCCCCGCACCCCCTCCACTGCCTCCCCCCGCCGCCGGCGAACGAGTCGGCGGATCCATACCGTCCCGAGAGCCCGAGGCGGCGGCATCCAGTGCGGGTCCGGCCGAGGCCGGGACCCCGTGCCTGTCGCAGGCTTCCCGGGACGGCCCCGGAACGGCCGCGGTCGCCGGCCGGGTGACGTTCTCCGAAGCGGCTGCCGGCTGTCTTCGAGCCCCCCCCCCCCTCCGCCTCCGCTGCCGCTTCTGCCCGCACCTCCTTCACTGCCTCCCCCCGCCGCCCGCGAACGAGTCGGCGGATCCGTAGGGTGCCGGGAGCCCGAACGGCGAGCGGCTCCGGCTGCTGCCGGGACCGCGGGGATTCGAGCCGCTCCGGCCGCGGCCGGGACCCCGTGCCGGAAGCCGGCATCCCGGGACAGCCCCGGGACGGCCCCGGTCGCCGGCCGGGTGACGTTCAGCGAAGCGGCTGCCGCCAGTCTTTGGGCCTCCCCCGTGCCGGGGCCGCGGGGCTTCGAGTCGGTCCGGCCGCGGCTGGGACCCCGTGCCTGTCGCAGGCTTCCCGGGACGGCCCCGGAACGGCCGCGGTCGCCGGCCGGGTGACGTTCACCGAGGCGACTGCCGGCTGTCTTCGAGCCCCCACCCCTGCCGTGGCCGCGGGGATTCGCCCCGGTCCGGCAGCTGACGGTTCCCTGTGTCGGACGCCGGCTTCCCGGGACTGCCCCGGGACAGCCCCGGTCGCCTCCCGGGTGACGTTCACCGAAGCTGCTGCCGCCTGTCTTTGTCCCCCCCCCCCCGTGCTCTCCCTCAGGCGGGAGGTAGACGTGCTCTCCCTGGGCGAGTAGACGTGCTCTCCCTGGGCGAGTAGACGTGCTCTCCCTCGGCGAGTAGACGTGCTCTCCCTCGGCGAGTAGACGTGCTCTCCCTCGGCGAGTAGACGTGCTCTCCCTCGGCGAGTAGACGTGCTCTCCCTGGGCGAGTAGACGTGCTCTCCCTCGGCGGGTAGACGTGCTCTCCCTCGGCGAGTAGACGTGCTCTCCCTGGGCGAGTAGACGTGCTCTCCCTGGGCGAGTAGACGTGCTCTCCCTGGGCGAGTAGACGTGCTCTCCCTGGGCGAGTAGACGTGCTCTCCCTGGGCGAGTAGACGTGCTCTCCCTGGGCGAGTAGACGTGCTCTCCCTCGGCGAGTAGACGTGCTCTCCCTCGGCGAGTAGACGTGCTCTCCCTCGGCGAGTAGACGTGCTCTCCCTGGGCGAGTAGACGTGCTCTCCCTGGGCGAGTAGACGTGCTCTCCCTCGGCGAGTAGACGTGCTCTCCCTGGGCGAGTAGACGTGCTCTCCCTGGGCGAGTAGACGTGCTCTCCCTCGGCGAGTAGACGTGCTCTCCGCGGAGATCGCGCTTGTCGCCAAGGGGTCGCTGTTGCGCTCTGCCTCCGCCTACGTCATCGTACAAGCCGGCGTGATTTCTGCGACCTGCCGCTGGGCGGAGGTCGGCTGGTTGTGCGCTCGCGGAGCTGACGGCCCTCCAGTTCCGTATATGAGGGAACAAGCGACGCCGAGCACTCCCAGGGCAGCGCTGCCGAGCGGCTGCTCCAAGCCACCCGCCAGGCGGCTGGGCAGGGGTCCGTCTGGCTTCTCGGTGGCTTTCGCCCGGGTCAGAGAGGGGACCCGCGGGGCCGAACAAAGGCGCGGCGGTTTGGAGCGGCCGCTGGCGCACCCTCAGCGGTGTTGGATGGGTTTCGCTCGTCCGTGAGCCGGAGCCCAGCCCGGGCTCGGCAACGAAAGCGGGGAAAAGAAAAAAAGTTGACGAGTGGCTGGCGCCGGCCACTGCCGAAGTGTGGAACCCCCGAAGCGACGTTTGCCCGGTGGGGCACGGGGGCAGAGAAAGCCGGGGAGACGTGGTGCCGGCGTCGGTCCCACCAAGAATGGAAAGCAAGCCCGTCCAGGCACGGCGAGAGAGAGCCCGGTAAGGGGCAGAGAGAGTTCCCAGCACTGGACCCTCTTCACGGGGGTTCCCCCCCATGACCAAAGCCGCAGCCCGCGGGGGCACGGCATCGAAGGGAAAAGCCAGCGGCGGTGACTGGCCACTCGTATGCTATGGAGCCCGGCATGGGGGGAGGAGGGCAAGCCGGTGCCCCAGCACGGCTTCCTCCTGGCTCCAGAGGGGCGCCCCGTGATGGAGATGTAACTCGGTGCAGCTTGAGGGAA
>NW_027142702.1:47500-57500 GCF_026170545.1 Melanerpes formicivorus
CGGTTTGCGCGGCGCCCCCCCTCCCGACGTTGCCTCTTGCCGCTACCCCCGCCCCCCCCCCGCTGCCGGTTTGCGCGGAGCCCCCCCTCCCGACGTTGCCTCTTGCCGCTACCCCCCGCCCCCCCCCCGCTGCCGGTTTGCGCGGAGCTCCCCCTTCCCGCCGTTGCCTCTTGCCGCTACCCCCGCCCCCCCCCCGCTGCCGGTTTGCGCGGAGCCCCCCCTTCCCGCCGTTGCCTCTTGCCGCTACCCCCGCCCCCCCCCCGCTGCCGGTTTGCGCGGAGCCCCCCCTTCCCGCCGTTGCCTCTTGCCGCTACCCCCGCCCCCCCCCCGCTGCCGGTTTGCGCGGAGCCCCCCCTTCCCGCCGTTGCCTCTTGCCGCTACCCCCCGCCCCCCCCCCGCTGCCGGTTTGCGCGGAGGCCCCCCTTCCCGCCGTTGCCTCTTGCCGTTACCCCCGCCCCCCCCCCGCTGCCGGTTTGCGCGGAGCGCCCCCGCCTGCCGTTGCCTCTCGCCGCGGCCACCACCGCCCCCTCCACACCCCCGGGCCCCCGTTACCGGTTTGCGCGGAGCCCCCCCTCCCGACGTTGCCTCTTGCCGCTGCTGCCACCCCCAGCTCCCCACACCCCCCGGCTCCCGTTAGCGGTTTGCGCGGAGCCCCCCCTTCCCGCCGTTGCCTCTTGCCGCTACCCCCGCCCCCCCCCCCCCGCTGCCGGTTTGCGCGGAGCCCCCCCGCCTGCCGTTGCCTCTTGCCGCGGCCGCCACCGCCCCCCCCACACCCCCCGGCCCCCGTTACCGGTTTGCGCGGAGCCCCCCCTCCCGACGTTGCCTCTTGCCGCTGCTGCCACCCCCAGCTCCCCACACCCCCCGGCTCCCGTTAGCGGTTTGCGCGGAGCCCCCCCTTCCCCCCTTCGCGGGCTGCCGCTTCCCTCCCGGGCTGCCCGGCTGCTCTCTAACCCCTGCGACCGAGGCGGCGCTGTTAGGGCGGCCGTGCCGGTGCCCCTTGCCGCAGCTAGCCTCTCGCCGCTGCCCCTCCCGTCCGTCGTCCCCCGTCCCCAAAAACTTGCTGCTCTCCACGCTGGAGCCTGCACGGGGGAGGTTGCGCTCCGCTCCTCCGGCCCTAAAGCCGCCCTCGCCCGCCCCCCGGCTTGCCGCTTGGCTCGGCTGCCCGCCCGCCCGCTAATCCCCCCAACGCCCCCACCCCAAAAACACCCCAGCCCTACCGCATGCCGCTCCCCCTCTCCCCGCTCTCGCTGACCGCTGCCACCCCCCCCCCACCCCTCCCCCCCGAAACAAACCCCCCAGCCCTACCGCATGCCGCTCCCCCTCTCTCCCTAGCCTGCCCCCCCCGCCGTCGCTTGCTGCCGCCGCCGCCGCCGCCGCCGCCGCCGCCGGGACCCGCCTCGGTCTGGTGGCGCGCGCTCGGAGATCCCCGGCTACCCGTCCGTCCGTCCCTCCCTCCCGCCCCGCCCCGGGGGAGGGCCCGGGGCAGCGCGGGCAGGCGGGGAGCAAAAAAAGGCGCGGGCGCCAAAAAACGTCGGGGTCCCGGGGTGGCGGAGGGGGGCGGCGGCGGGGGCGGCGGCGGGTACACGGCGCCGGGTCCAGGGCGCCGGGTCCAGCCCGTCCCGGGGCGGGGACAGGTGGTGTCGTCCGTCCCCGCCCCCGTAACCTGCTCTGAAGCATCCGCTTCCCGCCGCGGTTCGCCCTCCACCCCCCCGCCGCACACGCAGCTGCCGCTTCCCGCCGCCTCTGCCCCCCGCCCCGGGATCAACCACCCGCCGGGTCCAGCCGGTCCCGGTCCCGGGAACCTGCTCCCGGGGCCAGCCGGAGCCACGCCCCCTCCTCTGACGCTTCCAGCTGCCGCCTCCCCTCCCACCCCCCAAACTCACACTGGCCCTCGCCGGCCCGCCCACCCGCCTACCTGCTTGCCCGCCGCCGCTGGGTGGCGTGCCGGACACTCTCGCACACAGGTACACAGACAGGGACACAGGGACACAGGCACTCAGGCACACAGGGACACAGGGACACAGGGACACAAGGACACAGGGACACAGGCACTCAGGCACTCAGGCACTCAGGGACACAGGGACACAGGGACACAGGCACTCAGGCACTCAGGGACACAGGGACACAGGGACACAAGGACACAGGGACACAGGCACTCAGGCACTCAGGCACTCAGGGACACAGGGACACAGGGACACAGGGACACAGGGACACAGGGACACAGGCACTCAGGCACACAGGGACACAGGTGGCGGGCCGGAGGCCTCTCCCCACTGTGTGGCAGGGGTCCAAGAGCCACCCCAGCCCAACCCAGAGGGTCTTTTGCACCTCTCTAGAGGCCACCCAGAGACCCCAGGCCGCAGCAGAAGCCTCCCCCGCATGCTCTGCAGGCTTCCGACCCACCCCAGGCCGCACCAGAAGCCTCCCCCGCACGCTCTGCAGGCTTCCGACCCACCCCAGGCCACAGCAGAAGCCTCTCCCGCACGCTCTGCAGGCTTCTCAGCCACCCCAGGCCGCACCAGAAGCCTCTCCCGCACGCTCTGCAGGCTTCTCAGCCACCCCAGGCCGCAGCAGAAGCCTCTCCCGCACGCTCTGCAGGCTTCTCAGCCACCCCAGGCCGCAGCAGAAGCCTCTCCCGCACGCTCTGCAGGCTTCTCAGCCACCCCAGGCCGCAGCAGAAGCCTCTCCCGCACGCTCTGCAGGCTTCTCAGCCACCCCAGGCCGCAGCAGAAGCCTCTCCCGCACGCTCTGCAGGCTTCTCAGCCACCCCAGGCCGCACCAGAAGCCTCTCCCGCACGCTCTGCAGGCTTCTCAGCCACCCCAGGCCGCAGCAGAAGCCTCTCCCGCACGCTCTGCAGGCTTCCGACCCACCCCAGGCCGCAGCAGAAGCCTCTCCCGCACGCTCTGCAGGCTTCCGACCCACCCCAGGCCGCAACAGAAGCCTCTCCCGCACGCTCTGCAGGCTTCCGACCCACCCCAGGCCGCAGCAGAAGCCTCTCCCGCACGCTCTGCAGGCTTCCGTCCCACCCCAGGCCGCACCAGAAGCCTCCCCCGCACGCTCTGCAGGCTTCTCAGCCACCCCAGGCCGCACCAGAAGCCTCCCCCGCACGCTCTGCAGGCTTCTCAGCCACCCCAGGCCGCACCAGAAGCCTCCCCCGCACGCTCTGCAGGCTTCTCAGCCACCCCAGGCCGCACCAGAAGCCTCCCCCGCACGCTCTGCAGGCTTCTCAGCCACCCCAGGCCCCAACAGAAGCCTCTCCCGCACGCTCTGCAGGCTTCCGACCCACCCCAGGCCCCAACAGAAGCCTCTCCCGCACGCTCTGCAGGCTTCTCAGCCACCCCAGGCCGCAGCAGAAGCCTCTCCCGCACGCTCTGCAGGCTTCTCAGCCACCCCAGGCCGCAGCAGAAGCCTCCCCCGCATGCTCTGCAGGCTTCCGACCCACCCCAGGCCGCAACAGAAGCCTCCCCCGCACGCTCTGTAGGCTTCTGACCCACCCCAGGCCCCAACAGAAGCCTCCCCCGCACGCTCTGCAGGCTTCTCAGCCACCCCAGGCCGCAGCAGAAGCCTCTCCCGCACGCTCTGCAGGCTTCTCAGCCACCCCAGGCCGCACCAGAAGCCTCTCCCGCACGCTCTGCAGGCTTCCGACCCACCCCAGGCCGCACCAGAAGCCTCCCCCGCACGCTCTGCAGGCTTCTCCGCCACCACAGGCCGCACCAGAGGATCTTTTGCACCTCTCTGGACGCCACCCAGAGACTCCAGGCCGCACCAGAGGCCCCCCCCCCCCAACCATTTACAGGCTGCAGTGCCAGCCTAGGCCCCGCTGGCAGCCTCCCTTGTCTGCTTTGGAAGGCCTCCCATCCACTCCAGACCTGCCTGGAGGCCTCCCTCGACTGCTCCCGGGGCCCTCGAAGCCACCCTAGGCCTTTCTGGAGGACCTGCTCGACCGCTCGGGCGGCTTCTGACGCACCCTCGGCCATCCGGCGCCCAGCAGCTCCCAGGGCCAGGCACCGGCCTCCCCCTCCGGCCGCCCCTGGGGCCGGGGGTGGCTCGGACTCGGCGCCCCCAACGTGTCGTCCCGTCCCCCCCCGCCCCGCACCGCCGAACATTCGCTGCAGCCGAGGGCTTGCCGCTCGACGCCTACCCCACCCGCCCAGCCCCCCGCTGCGGCCCGGCGCTGCCCCGGCCGCTGCGCCCCGCCTCTCATCGCTCCCCCCACCCGGCAACCGGCCGCCGGGCACGGCAAGTCCCAGGGCAGGGAACAGGTGCTGCCGGGACCCCGTGCTGGCTGCCGGCTTCCCGGGGCTGCCCCGGGCACGGACAGGTCGCCCCCCCGCCCCGGCGAATGTTCACCGAACCGGCTGCCGGCTGCCTTCGAGCACCCCCCGCCCCCCGCCACTATCGTCCCCCCCGCCCCCCCTCCGCCTCCGCTGCCGCTTCTCCCCGCACCGCCTCCACTGCCTCCCCCCGCCGCCGGCGAACGAGTCGCCGGATCCGTAGGGTGCCGGGAGCCCGAACGGCGAGCGGCTCCGGCTGCTGCCGGGGCCGCGGGGCTTCGAGCCGCTCCGGCCGCGGCCGGGACCCCGTGCCGGAAGCCGGCATCCCGGGACGGCCCCGGGACGGCCCCGGTCGCCGGCCGGGTGACGTTCAGCGAAGCGGCTGCCGCCAGTCTTTGGGCCTCCCCCGTGCCGGGGCCGCGGGGCTTCGAGCCGGTCCGGCCGCGGCCGGGATCCCGGGCCGGACGATGGCTTCCCGGGCCGGTCCCGGTCGCCTCCCGGGTGACGTTCACCGAAGCGGCTGCCAGCTGTCTTCGAGCCCCCCCCCCCCCTCCGCCTCCGCTGCCGCTTCTCCCCGCACCCCCTCCACTGCCTCCCCCCGCCGCCGGCGAACGAGTCGCCGGATCTGTAGGGTGCCGGGAGCCCGAACGGCGAGCGGCTCCGGCTGCTGCCGGGGCCGCGGGGATTCGAGCCGCTCCGGCCGCGGCCGGGACCCCGTGCCGGAAGCCGGCATCCCCGGACAGCCCCGGGACGGCCCCGGTCGCCGGCCGGGTGACGTTCACCGAAGCGGCTGCCGGCTGTCTTCGAGCCCCCCCCCCCCTCCGCCTCCGCTGCCGCTTCTGCCCGCACCCCCTCCACTGCCTCCCCCCGCCGCCGGCGAACGAGTCGGCGGATCCGTAGGGTGCCGGGAGCCCGAACGGCGAGCGGCTCCGGCTGCTGCCGGGACCGCGGGGATTCGAGCCGCTCCGGCCGCGGCCGGGACCCCGTGCCGGAAGCCGGCATCCCGGGACGGCCCCGGGACGGCCCCGGTCGCCGGCCGGGTGACGTTCAGCGAAGCGGCTGCCGCCAGTCTTTGGGCCTCCCCCGTGCCGGGGCCGCGGGGCTTCGAGCCGGTCCGGCCGCGGCCGGGATCCCGGGCCGGACGATGGCTTCCCGGGCCGGTCCCGGTCGCCTCCCGGGTGACGTTCACCGAAGCGGCTGCCGGCTGTCTTCGAGCCCCCCCCCCCCCTCCGCCTCCGCTGCCGCTTCTGCCCGCACCCCCTCCACTGCCTCCCCCCGCCGCCGGCGAACGAGTCGCCGGATCTGTAGGGTGCCGGGAGCCCGAACGGCGAGCGGCTCCGGCTGCTGCCGGGACCGCGGGGATTCGAGCCGCTCCGGCCGCGGCCGGGACCCCGTGCCGGAAGCCGGCATCCCCGGACAGCCCCGGGACGGCCCCGGTCGCCGGCCGGGTGACGTTCACCGAAGCGGCTGCCGGCTGTCTTCGAGCCCCCCCCCCCTCCGCCTCCGCTGCCGCTTCTGCCCGCACCCCCTCCACTGCCTCCCCCCGCCGCCGGCGAACGAGTCGGCGGATCCGTAGGGTGCCGGGAGCCCGAACGGCGAGCGGCTCCGGCTGCTGCCGGGACCGCGGGGATTCGAGCCGCTCCGGCCGCGGCCGGGACCCCGTGCCGGAAGCCGGCATCCCGGGACGGCCCCGGGACGGCCCCGGTCGCCGGCCGGGTGACGTTCAGCGAAGCGGCTGCCGCCAGTCTTTGGGCCTCCCCCGTGCCGGGGCCGCGGGGCTTCGAGCCGGTCCGGCCGCGGCCGGGATCCCGGGCCGGACGATGGCTTCCCGGGCCGGTCCCGGTCGCCTCCCGGGTGACGTTCACCGAAGCGGCTGCCGGCTGTCTTCGAGCCCCCCCCCCCCCTCCGCCTCCGCTGCCGCTTCTGCCCGCACCCCCTCCACTGCCTCCCCCCGCCGCCGGCGAACGAGTCGCCGGATCTGTAGGGTGCCGGGAGCCCGAACGGCGAGCGGCTCCGGCTGCTGCCGGGGCCGCGGGGATTCGAGCCGCTCCGGCCGCGGCCGGGACCCCGTGCCGGAAGCCGGCATCCCCGGACAGCCCCGGGACGGCCCCGGTCGCCGGCCGGGTGACGTTCACCGAAGCGGCTGCCGGCTGTCTTCGAGCCCCCCCCCCCCTCCGCCTCCGCTGCCGCTTCTGCCCGCACCCCCTCCACTGCCTCCCCCCGCCGCCGGCGAACGAGTCGGCGGATCCGTAGGGTGCCGGGAGCCCGAACGGCGAGCGGCTCCGGCTGCTGCCGGGACCGCGGGGCTTCGAGCCGCTCCGGCCGCGGCCGGGACCCCGTGCCGGAAGCCGGCATCCCGGGACGGCCCCGGGACGGCCCCGGTCGCCGGCCGGGTGACGTTCAGCGAAGCGGCTGCCGCCAGTCTTTGGGCCTCCCCCGTGCCGGGGCCGCGGGGCTTCGAGCCGGTCCGGCCGCGGCCGGGATCCGGGGCCGGACGATGGCTTCCCGGGCCGGTCCCGGTCGCCTCCCGGGTGACGTTCACCGAAGCGGCTGACGGCTGTCTCCGAGCCCCCCCCCCCCCCCTCCGCCTCCGCTGCCGCTTCTGCCCGCACCCCCTCCACTGCCTCCCCCCGCCGCCCGCGAACGAGTCGCCGGATCTGTAGGGTGCCGGGAGCCCGAACGGCGAGCGGCTCCGGCTGCTGCCGGGACCGCGGGGATTCGAGCCGCTCCGGCCGCGGCCGGGACCCCGTGCCGGAAGCCGGCATCCCCGGACAGCCCCGGGACGGCCCCGGTCGCCGGCCGGGTGACGTTCACCGAAGCGGCTGCCGGCTGTCTTCGAGCCCCCCCCCCTCCGCCTCCGCTGCCGCTTCTGCCCGCACCCCCTCCACTGCCTCCCCCCGCCGCCGGCGAACGAGTCGCCGGATCCGTAGGGTGCCGGGAGCCCGAACGGCGAGCGGCTCCGGCTGCTGCCGGGACCGCGGGGATTCGAGCCGCTCCGGCCGCGGCCGGGACCCCGTGGCGGAAGCCAGCATCCCGGGACGGCCCCGGGACGGCCCCGATCGCCTCCTGGGTGACGTTCACCGAAGCGGCTGCCGGCTGTCTTCGAGCCCCCCCCCCCCTCCGCCTCCGCTGCCGCTTCTCCCCGCACCCCCTCCACTGCCTCCCCCCGCCGCCGGCGAACGAGTCGGCGGATCCATACCGTCCCGAGAGCCCGAGGCGGCGGCACCCAGTGCGGGTCCGGCCGAGGCCGGGACCCCGTGCCTGTCGCAGGCTTCCCGGGACGGCCCCGGAACGGCCGCGGTCGCCGGCCGGGTGACGTTCTCCGAAGCGGCTGCCGGCTGTCTTCGAGCCCCCCCCCCCCTCCGCCTCCGCTGCCGCTTCTGCCCGCACCTCCTTCACTGCCTCCCCCCGCCGCCCGCGAACGAGTCGGCGGATCCGTAGGGTGCCGGGAGCCCGAACGGCGAGCGGCTCCGGCTGCTGCCGGGACCGCGGGGATTCGAGCCGCTCCGGCCGCGGCCGGGACCCCGTGCCGGAAGCCGGCATCCCGGGACAGCCCCGGGACGGCCCCGGTCGCCGGCCGGGTGACGTTCAGCGAAGCGGCTGCCGCCAGTCTTTGGGCCTCCCCCGTGCCGGGGCCGCGGCCGCGGCTGGGACCCCGTGCCTGTCGCAGGCTTCCCGGGACGGCCCCGGAACGGCCGCGGTCGCCGGCCGGGTGACGTTCACCGAGGCGACTGCCGGCTGTCTTCGAGCCCCCACCCCTGCCGTGGCCGCGGGGATTCGCCCCGGTCCGGCAGCTGACGGTTCCCTGTGTCGGACGCCGGCTTCCCGGGACTGCCCCGGGACAGCCCCGGTCGCCTCCCGGGTGACGTTCACCGAAGCTGCTGCCGCCTGTCTTTGTCCCCCCCCCCCCGTGCTCTCCCTCAGGCGGGAGGTAGACGTGCTCTCCCTGGGCGAGTAGACGTGCTCTCCCTGGGCGAGTAGACGTGCTCTCCCTCGGCGAGTAGACGTGCTCTCCCTCGGCGAGTAGACGTGCTCTCCCTCGGCGAGTAGACGTGCTCTCCCTCGGCGAGTAGACGTGCTCTCCCTGGGCGAGTAGACGTGCTCTCCCTCGGCGAGTAGACGTGCTCTCCCTCGGCGAGTAGACGTGCTCTCCCTGGGCGAGTAGACGTGCTCTCCCTGGGCGAGTAGACGTGCTCTCCCTGGGCGAGTAGACGTGCTCTCCCTGGGCGAGTAGACGTGCTCTCCCTGGGCGAGTAGACGTGCTCTCCCTGGGCGAGTAGACGTGCTCTCCCTGGGCGAGTAGACGTGCTCTCCCTCGGCGAGTAGACGTGCTCTCCCTCGGCGAGTAGACGTGCTCTCCCTCGGCGAGTAGACGTGCTCTCCCTGGGCGAGTAGACGTGCTCTCCCTGGGCGAGTAGACGTGCTCTCCCTCGGCGAGTAGACGTGCTCTCCGCGGAGATCGCGCTTGTCGCCAAGGGGTCGCTGTTGCGCTCTGCCTCCGCCTACGTCATCGTACAAGCCGGCGTGATTTCTGCGACCTGCCGCTGGGCGGAGGTCGGCTGGTTGTGCGCTCGCGGAGCTGACGGCCCTCCAGTTCCGTATATGAGGGAACAAGCGACGCCGAGCACTCCCAGGGCAGCGCTGCCGAGCGGCTGCTCCAAGCCACCCGCCAGGCGGCTGGGCAGGGGTCCGTCTGGCTTCTCGGTGGCTTTCGCCCGGGTCAGAGAGGGGACCCGCGGGGCCGAACAAAGGCGCGGCGGTTTGGAGCGGCCGCTGGCGCACCCTCAGCGGTGTTGGATGGGTTTCGCTCGTCCGTGAGCCGGAGCCCAGCCCGGGCTCGGCAACGAAAGCGGGGAAAAGAAAAAAAGTTGACGAGTGGCTGGCGCCGGCCACTGCCAAAGTGTGGAACCCCCGAAGCGACGTTTGCCCGGTGGGGCACGGGGGCAGAGAAAGCCGGGGAGACGTGGTGCCGGCGTCGGTCCCACCAAGAATGGAAAGCAAGCCCGTCCAGGCACGGCGAGAGAGAGCCCGGTAAGGGGCAGAGAGAGTTCCCAGCACTGGACCCTCTTCACGGGGGTTCCCCCCCATGACCAAAGCCGCAGCCCGCGGGGGCACGGCATCGAAGGGAAAAGCCAGCGGCGGTGACTGGCCACTCGTATGCTATGGAGCCCGGCATGGGGGGAGGAGGGCAAGCCGGTGCCCCAGCACGGCTTCCTCCTGGCTCCAGAGGGGCGCCCCGTGATGGAGATGTAACTCGGTGCAGCTTGAGGGAAAATGCAAGCCCACATTTCGGGGAGGCAGAGGTGCCCTGTGAGCCGGTGCGGCCCGGTGCAGCTTGCCCCCCCCCCCCATCTCTGGAGGGCGCCCCGTTTGCTCCTCCGGCGTGTTGCCCGCACGCCGAGCCCCGTGCCTGCTGGCTGCTCCCGAGGGCGGTGGCGGGTGCGCGTGGCTGTGTCTGTCCCAGAAGAGCGAGGCCGTGGGGCCTCCGCTGGCTTCCTTTCCTTCTGTCCTTGTTGATCGATGAGGCCTTTCGGGTCGCGTCGGAAAGGGCCCCCGGCCGGCAGGGCAAGGGCGGTCTTCCTTTCCACTTCGCTTCCCGTCGCGTGTTGAGGTGTCGTCCTCGTTCCCCCAGCCCCGAGCGGCTCGAGCGGGGGGGAGCCGTGGCGTTAGCGGCCCGGCGCGTGCCTTGCCGCATCCTCCCCTTTCCACCTCCCCCCCGGCGCTG
>NW_027142702.1:70000-80000 GCF_026170545.1 Melanerpes formicivorus
TTGCGCGGAGCCCCCCCTCCCGACGTTGCCTCTTGCCGCTACCCCCCGCCCCCGCCCCGCTGCCGGTTTGCGCGGAGCCCCCCCTTCCCGCCGTTGCCTCTTGCCGCTACCCCCCGCCCCCCCCCCCCCGTTACCGGTTTGCGCGGAGCCCCCCCTCCCGACGTTGCCTCTTGCCGCTGCTGCCACCCCCAGCTCCCCACACCCCCCGGCTCGCCGTTAGCGGTTTGCGCGGAGCCCCCCCTTCCCCCCTTCGCGGGCTGCCGCTTCCCTCCCGGGCTGCCCGGCTGCTCTCTAACCCCTGCGACCGAGGCGGCGCTGTTAGGGCGGCCGTGCCGGTGCCCCTTGCCGCAGCTAGCCTCTCGCCGCTGCCCCTCCCGTCCGTCGTCCCCCGTCCCCAAAAACTTGCTGCTCTCCACGCTGGAGCCTGCACGGGGGAGGTTGCGCTCCGCTCCTCCGGCCCTAAAGCCGCCCTCGCCCGCCCCCCGGCTTGCCGCTTGGCTCGGCTGCCCGCCCCCCCGCTAATCCCCCCAACGCCCCCTCCCCAAAAACACCCCAGCCCTACCGCATGCCGCTCCCCCTCTCCCCGCTCTCGCTGACCGCTGCCACCCCCCCCCACCCCTCCCCCCCGAAACAAACCCCCCCAGCCCTACCGCATGCCGCTCCCCCTCTCTCCCTAGCCTGCCCCCCCCGCCGTCGCTTGCTGCCGCCGCCGCCGCCGCCGCCGCCGCCGCCGCCGGGACCCGCCTCGGCCTGGTGGCGCGCGCTCGGAGATCCCCGGCTACCCGTCCGTCCGTCCCTCCCTCCCGCCCCGCCCCGGGGGAGGGCCCGGGGCAGCGCGGGCAGGCGGGGAGCAAAAAAAGGCGCGGGCGCCAAAAAACGTCGGGGTCCCGGGGTGGCGGAGGGGGGCGGCGGCGGGGGCGGCGGCGGGTACACGGCGCCGGGTCCAGGGCGCCGGGTCCAGCCCGTCCCGGGGCGGGGACAGGTGGTGTCGTCCGTCCCCGCCCCCGTAACCTGCTCTGAAGCATCCGCTTCCCGCCGCGGTTCGCCCTCCACCCCCCCGCCGCACACGCAGCTGCCGCTTCCCGCCGCCTCTGCCCCCCGCCCCGGGATCAACCACCCGCCGGGTCCAGCCGGTCCCGGTCCCGGGAACCTGCTCCCGGGGCCAGCCGGAGCCACGCCCCCTCCTCTGACGCTTCCAGCTGCCGCCTCCCCTCCCACCCCCCAAACTCACACTGGCCCTCGCCGGCCCGCCCACCCGCCTACCTGCTTGCCCGCCGCCGCTGGGTGGCGTGCCGGACACTCTCGCACACAGGTACACAGACAGGGACACAGGGACACAGGCACTCAGGCACACAGGGACACAGGGACACAGGGACACAAGGACACAGGGACACAGGCACTCAGGCACTCAGGCACTCAGGGACACAGGGACACAGGGACACAGGCACTCAGGCACTCAGGGACACAGGGACACAGGGACACAAGGACACAGGGACACAGGCACTCAGGCACTCAGGCACTCAGGGACACAGGGACACAGGGACACAGGGACACAGGGACACAGGGACACAGGCACTCAGGCACACAGGGACACAGGTGGCGGGCCGGAGGCCTCTCCCCACTGTGTGGCAGGGGTCCAAGAGCCACCCCAGCCCAACCCAGAGGGTCTTTTGCACCTCTCTAGAGGCCACCCAGAGACCCCAGGCCGCAGCAGAAGCCTCCCCCGCATGCTCTGCAGGCTTCCGACCCACCCCAGGCCGCACCAGAAGCCTCCCCCGCACGCTCTGCAGGCTTCCGACCCACCCCAGGCCACAGCAGAAGCCTCTCCCGCACGCTCTGCAGGCTTCTCAGCCACCCCAGGCCGCAGCAGAAGCCTCTCCCGCACGCTCTGCAGGCTTCTCAGCCACCCCAGGCCGCACCAGAAGCCTCTCCCGCACGCTCTGCAGGCTTCTCAGCCACCCCAGGCCGCAGCAGAAGCCTCTCCCGCACGCTCTGCAGGCTTCTCAGCCACCCCAGGCCGCAGCAGAAGCCTCTCCCGCACGCTCTGCAGGCTTCTCAGCCACCCCAGGCCGCAGCAGAAGCCTCTCCCGCACGCTCTGCAGGCTTCTCAGCCACCCCAGGCCGCACCAGAAGCCTCTCCCGCACGCTCTGCAGGCTTCTCAGCCACCCCAGGCCGCAGCAGAAGCCTCTCCCGCACGCTCTGCAGGCTTCCGACCCACCCCAGGCCGCAGCAGAAGCCTCTCCCCGCACGCTCTGCAGGCTTCCGACCCACCCCAGGCCGCAACAGAAGCCTCTCCCGCACGCTCTGCAGGCTTCCGACCCACCCCAGGCCGCAGCAGAAGCCTCTCCCGCACGCTCTGCAGGCTTCCGTCCCACCCCAGGCCGCACCAGAAGCCTCCCCCGCACGCTCTGCAGGCTTCCGTCCCACCCCAGGCCGCAGCAGAAGCCTCTCCCGCACGCTCTGCAGGCTTCCGACCCACCCCAGGCCCCAACAGAAGCCTCTCCCGCACGCTCTGCAGGCTTCTCAGCCACCCCAGGCCGCAGCAGAAGCCTCTCCCGCACGCTCTGCAGGCTTCTCAGCCACCCCAGGCCGCAGCAGAAGCCTCCCCCGCATGCTCTGCAGGCTTCCGACCCACCCCAGGCCGCAACAGAAGCCTCCCCCGCACGCTCTGTAGGCTTCTGACCCACCCCAGGCCCCAACAGAAGCCTCCCCCGCACGCTCTGCAGGCTTCTCAGCCACCCCAGGCCGCAGCAGAAGCCTCTCCCGCACGCTCTGCAGGCTTCTCAGCCACCCCAGGCCGCACCAGAAGCCTCTCCCGCACGCTCTGCAGGCTTCTCAGCCACCCCAGGCCGCACCAGAAGCCTCCCCCGCACGCTCTGCAGGCTTCCGACCCACCCCAGGCCGCACCAGAAGCCTCCCCCGCACGCTCTGCAGGCTTCCGACCCACCCCAGGCCGCACCAGAAGCCTCTCCCGCACGCTCTGCAGGCTTCCGACCCACCCCAGGCCGCACCAGAAGCCTCCCCCGCACGCTCTGCAGGCTTCTCCGCCACCACAGGCCGCACCAGAGGATCTTTTGCACCTCTCTGGACGCCACCCAGAGACTCCAGGCCGCACCAGAGGCCCCCCCCCCCCAACCATTTACAGGCTGCAGTGCCAGCCTAGGCCCCGCTGGCAGCCTCCCTTGTCTGCTTTGGAAGGCCTCCCATCCACTCCAGACCTGCCTGGAGGCCTCCCTCGACTGCTCCCGGGGCCCTCGAAGCCACCCTAGGCCTTTCTGGAGGACCTGCTCGACCGCTCGGGCGGCTTCTGACGCACCCTCGGCCATCCGGCGCCCAGCAGCTCCCAGGGCCAGGCACCGGCCTCCCCCTCCGGCCGCCCCTGGGGCCGGGGGTGGCTCGGACTCGGCGCCCCCAACGTGTCGTCCCGTCCCCCCCCCGCCCCGCACCGCCGAACATTCGCTGCAGCCGAGGGCTTGCCGCTCGACGCCTACCCCACCCGCCCAGCCCCCCGCTGCGGCCCGGCGCTGCCCCGGCCGCTGCGCCCCGCCTCTCATCGCTCCCCCCACCCGGCAACCGGCCGCCGGGCACGGCAAGTCCCAGGGCAGGGAACAGGTGCTGCCGGGACCCCGTGCTGGCTGCCGGCTTCCCGGGGCTGCCCCGGGCACGGACAGGTCGCCCCCCCGCCCCGGCGAATGTTCACCGAACCGGCTGCCGGCTGCCTTCGAGCACCCCCCGCCCCCCGCCACTATCGTCCCCCCCGCCCCCCCTCCGCCTCCGCTGCCGCTTCTCCCCGCACCGCCTCCACTGCCTCCCCCCGCCGCCGGCGAACGAGTCGCCGGATCCGTAGGGTGCCGGGAGCCCGAACGGCGAGCGGCTCCGGCTGCTGCCGGGGCCGCGGGGCTTCGAGCCGCTCCGGCCGCGGCCGGGACCCCGTGCCGGAAGCCGGCATCCCGGGACGGCCCCGGGACGGCCCCGGTCGCCGGCCGGGTGACGTTCAGCGAAGCGGCTGCCGCCAGTCTTTGGGCCTCCCCCGTGCCGGGGCCGCGGGGCTTCGAGCCGGTCCGGCCGCGGCCGGGATCCCGGGCCGGACGATGGCTTCCCGGGCCGGTCCCGGTCGCCTCCCGGGTGACGTTCACCGAAGCGGCTGCCAGCTGTCTTCGAGCCCCCCCCCCCCCTCCGCCTCCGCTGCCGCTTCTCCCCGCACCCCCTCCACTGCCTCCCCCCGCCGCCGGCGAACGAGTCGCCGGATCTGTAGGGTGCCGGGAGCCCGAACGGCGAGCGGCTCCGGCTGCTGCCGGGGCCGCGGGGATTCGAGCCGCTCCGGCCGCGGCCGGGACCCCGTGCCGGAAGCCGGCATCCCCGGACAGCCCCGGGACGGCCCCGGTCGCCGGCCGGGTGACGTTCACCGAAGCGGCTGCCGGCTGTCTTCGAGCCCCCCCCCCCTCCGCCTCCGCTGCCGCTTCTGCCCGCACCCCCTCCACTGCCTCCCCCCGCCGCCGGCGAACGAGTCGGCGGATCCGTAGGGTGCCGGGAGCCCGAACGGCGAGCGGCTCCGGCTGCTGCCGGGACCGCGGGGATTCGAGCCGCTCCGGCCGCGGCCGGGACCCCGTGCCGGAAGCCGGCATCCCGGGACGGCCCCGGGACGGCCCCGGTCGCCGGCCGGGTGACGTTCAGCGAAGCGGCTGCCGCCAGTCTTTGGGCCTCCCCCGTGCCGGGGCCGCGGGGCTTCGAGCCGGTCCGGCCGCGGCCGGGATCCCGGGCCGGACGATGGCTTCCCGGGCCGGTCCCGGTCGCCTCCCGGGTGACGTTCACCGAAGCGGCTGCCGGCTGTCTTCGAGCCCCCCCCCCCCCTCCGCCTCCGCTGCCGCTTCTGCCCGCACCCCCTCCACTGCCTCCCCCCGCCGCCGGCGAACGAGTCGCCGGATCTGTAGGGTGCCGGGAGCCCGAACGGCGAGCGGCTCCGGCTGCTGCCGGGACCGCGGGGATTCGAGCCGCTCCGGCCGCGGCCGGGACCCCGTGCCGGAAGCCGGCATCCCCGGACAGCCCCGGGACGGCCCCGGTCGCCGGCCGGGTGACGTTCACCGAAGCGGCTGCCGGCTGTCTTCGAGCCCCCCCCCCCCTCCGCCTCCGCTGCCGCTTCTGCCCGCACCCCCTCCACTGCCTCCCCCCGCCGCCGGCGAACGAGTCGCCGGATCCGTAGGGTGCCGGGAGCCCGAACGGCGAGCGGCTCCGGCTGCTGCCGGGACCGCGGGGATTCGAGCCGCTCCGGCCGCGGCCGGGACCCCGTGCCGGAAGCCGGCATCCCGGGACGGCCCCGGGACGGCCCCGGTCGCCGGCCGGGTGACGTTCAGCGAAGCGGCTGCCGCCAGTCTTTGGGCCTCCCCCGTGCCGGGGCCGCGGGGCTTCGAGCCGGTCCGGCCGCGGCCGGGATCCCGGGCCGGACGATGGCTTCCCGGGCCGGTCCCGGTCGCCTCCCGGGTGACGTTCACCGAAGCGGCTGCCGGCTGTCTTCGAGCCCCCCCCCCCCCTCCGCCTCCGCTGCCGCTTCTGCCCGCACCCCCTCCACTGCCTCCCCCCGCCGCCGGCGAACGAGTCGCCGGATCTGTAGGGTGCCGGGAGCCCGAACGGCGAGCGGCTCCGGCTGCTGCCGGGGCCGCGGGGATTCGAGCCGCTCCGGCCGCGGCCGGGACCCCGTGCCGGAAGCCGGCATCCCCGGACAGCCCCGGGACGGCCCCGGTCGCCGGCCGGGTGACGTTCACCGAAGCGGCTGCCGGCTGTCTTCGAGCCCCCCCCCCCCTCCGCCTCCGCTGCCGCTTCTGCCCGCACCCCCTCCACTGCCTCCCCCCGCCGCCGGCGAACGAGTCGGCGGATCCGTAGGGTGCCGGGAGCCCGAACGGCGAGCGGCTCCGGCTGCTGCCGGGACCGCGGGGCTTCGAGCCGCTCCGGCCGCGGCCGGGACCCCGTGCCGGAAGCCGGCATCCCGGGACGGCCCCGGGACGGCCCCGGTCGCCGGCCGGGTGACGTTCAGCGAAGCGGCTGCCGCCAGTCTTTGGGCCTCCCCCGTGCCGGGGCCGCGGGGCTTCGAGCCGGTCCGGCCGCGGCCGGGATCCGGGGCCGGACGATGGCTTCCCGGGCCGGTCCCGGTCGCCTCCCGGGTGACGTTCACCGAAGCGGCTGACGGCTGTCTCCGAGCCCCCCCCCCCCCCCTCCGCCTCCGCTGCCGCTTCTGCCCGCACCCCCTCCACTGCCTCCCCCCGCCGCCCGCGAACGAGTCGCCGGATCTGTAGGGTGCCGGGAGCCCGAACGGCGAGCGGCTCCGGCTGCTGCCGGGACCGCGGGGATTCGAGCCGCTCCGGCCGCGGCCGGGACCCCGTGCCGGAAGCCGGCATCCCCGGACAGCCCCGGGACGGCCCCGGTCGCCGGCCGGGTGACGTTCACCGAAGCGGCTGCCGGCTGTCTTCGAGCCCCCCCCCCCTCCGCCTCCGCTGCCGCTTCTGCCCGCACCCCCTCCACTGCCTCCCCCCGCCGCCGGCGAACGAGTCGCCGGATCCGTAGGGTGCCGGGAGCCCGAACGGCGAGCGGCTCCGGCTGCTGCCGGGACCGCGGGGATTCGAGCCGCTCCGGCCGCGGCCGGGACCCCGTGGCGGAAGCCAGCATCCCGGGACGGCCCCGGGACGGCCCCGATCGCCTCCTGGGTGACGTTCACCGAAGCGGCTGCCGGCTGTCTTCGAGCCCCCCCCCCCTCCGCCTCCGCTGCCGCTTCTCCCCGCACCCCCTCCACTGCCTCCCCCCGCCGCCGGCGAACGAGTCGGCGGATCCATACCGTCCCGAGAGCCCGAGGCGGCGGCACCCAGTGCGGGTCCGGCCGAGGCCGGGACCCCGTGCCTGTCGCAGGCTTCCCGGGACGGCCCCGGAACGGCCGCGGTCGCCGGCCGGGTGACGTTCTCCGAAGCGGCTGCCGGCTGTCTTCGAGCCCCCCCCCCCCTCCGCCTCCGCTGCCGCTTCTGCCCGCACCTCCTTCACTGCCTCCCCCCGCCGCCCGCGAACGAGTCGGCGGATCCGTAGGGTGCCGGGAGCCCGAACGGCGAGCGGCTCCGGCTGCTGCCGGGACCGCGGGGATTCGAGCCGCTCCGGCCGCGGCCGGGACCCCGTGCCGGAAGCCGGCATCCCGGGACAGCCCCGGGACGGCCCCGGTCGCCGGCCGGGTGACGTTCAGCGAAGCGGCTGCCGCCAGTCTTTGGGCCTCCCCCGTGCCGGGGCCGCGGGGCTTCGAGTCGGTCCGGCCGCGGCTGGGACCCCGTGCCTGTCGCAGGCTTCCCGGGACGGCCCCGGAACGGCCGCGGTCGCCGGCCGGGTGACGTTCACCGAGGCGACTGCCGGCTGTCTTCGAGCCCCCACCCCTGCCGTGGCCGCGGGGATTCGCCCCGGTCCGGCAGCTGACGGTTCCCTGTGTCGGACGCCGGCTTCCCGGGACTGCCCCGGGACAGCCCCGGTCGCCTCCCGGGTGACGTTCACCGAAGCTGCTGCCGCCTGTCTTTGTCCCCCCCCCCCGTGCTCTCCCTCAGGCGGGAGGTAGACGTGCTCTCCCTGGGCGAGTAGACGTGCTCTCCCTGGGCGAGTAGACGTGCTCTCCCTCGGCGAGTAGACGTGCTCTCCCTCGGCGAGTAGACGTGCTCTCCCTCGGCGAGTAGACGTGCTCTCCCTCGGCGAGTAGACGTGCTCTCCCTGGGCGAGTAGACGTGCTCTCCCTCGGCGAGTAGACGTGCTCTCCCTCGGCGAGTAGACGTGCTCTCCCTGGGCGAGTAGACGTGCTCTCCCTGGGCGAGTAGACGTGCTCTCCCTGGGCGAGTAGACGTGCTCTCCCTGGGCGAGTAGACGTGCTCTCCCTGGGCGAGTAGACGTGCTCTCCCTGGGCGAGTAGACGTGCTCTCCCTGGGCGAGTAGACGTGCTCTCCCTCGGCGAGTAGACGTGCTCTCCCTCGGCGAGTAGACGTGCTCTCCCTCGGCGAGTAGACGTGCTCTCCCTGGGCGAGTAGACGTGCTCTCCCTGGGCGAGTAGACGTGCTCTCCCTCGGCGAGTAGACGTGCTCTCCGCGGAGATCGCGCTTGTCGCCAAGGGGTCGCTGTTGCGCTCTGCCTCCGCCTACGTCATCGTACAAGCCGGCGTGATTTCTGCGACCTGCCGCTGGGCGGAGGTCGGCTGGTTGTGCGCTCGGGAGCTGACGGCCCTCCAGTTCCGTATATGAGGGAACAAGCGACGCCGAGCACTCCCAGAGCAGCGCTGCCGAGCGGCTGCTCCAAGCCACCCGCCAGGCGGCTGGGCAGGGGTCCGTCTGGCTTCTCGGTGGCTTTCGCCCGGGTCAGAGAGGGGACCCGCGGGGCCGAACAAAGGCGCGGCGGTTTGGAGCGGCCGCTGGCGCACCCTCAGCGGTGTTGGATGGGTTTCGCTCGTCCGTGAGCCGGAGCCCAGCCCGGGCTCGGCAACGAAAGCGGGGAAAAGAAAAAAAGTTGACGAGTGGCTGGCGCCGGCCACTGCCGAAGTGTGGAACCCCCGAAGCGACGTTTGCCCGGTGGGGCACGGGGGCAGAGAAAGCCGGGGAGACGTGGTGCCGGCGTCGGTCCCACCAAGAATGGAAAGCAAGCCCGTCCAGGCACGGCGAGAGAGAGCCCGGTAAGGGGCAGAGAGAGTTCCCAGCACTGGACCCTCTTCACGGGGGTTCCCCCCCATGACCAAAGCCGCAGCCCGCGGGGGCACGGCATCGAAGGGAAAAGCCAGCGGCGGTGACTGGCCACTCGTATGCTATGGAGCCCGGCATGGGGGGAGGAGGGCAAGCCGGTGCCCCAGCACGGCTTCCTCCTGGCTCCAGAGGGGCGCCCCGTGATGGAGATGTAACTCGGTGCAGCTTGAGGGAAAATGCAAGCCCACATTTCGGGGAGGCAGAGGTGCCCTGTGAGCCGGTGCGGCCCGGTGCAGCTTGCCCCCCCCCCCATCTCTGGAGGGCGCCCCGTTTGCTCCTCCGGCGTGTTGCCCGCACGCCGAGCCCCGTGCCTGCTGGCTGCTCCCGAGGGCGGTGGCGGGTGCGCGTGGCTGTGTCTGTCCCAGAAGAGCGAGGCCGTGGGGCCTCCGCTGGCTTCCTTTCCTTCTGTCCTTGTTGATCGATGAGGCCTTTCGGGTCGCGTCGGAAAGGGCCCCCGGCCGGCAGGGCAAGGGCGGTCTTCCTTTCCACTTCGCTTCCCGTCGCGTGTGAGGTGTCGTCCTCGTTCCCCCAGCCCCGAGCGGCTCGAGCGGGGGGGAGCCGTGGCGTTAGCGGCCCGGCGCGTGCCTTGCCGCATCCTCCCCTTTCCACCTCCCCCCCGGCGCTGGGGCAGGGTTCGGGGACCGGTCTACCGCAACCGGCTTTGTGACTGCTGCGTGGCCCCGTGAGTTTTCAGGTGTCCTAAAACGCGTGAGGCGCCGGTGTCGTCCTCGGTTCCGGGTACCCGCGGGTGCCGGCCGCGAGCAGCTGCGTGTGGCGGGGGTTGGCCGAGCCGAGAGCGAGGCGGCGGCGTCGCGAAAGTTAAAAGGGGCTAAAAGCGGCGCCGCGCGTGAGGCCTCACCTGCCCGGGTGGGGTCCCCGAGGGTTCCTCCCTAAATGAAACCTCTAGCCTGAGAGGGGCGGCTTTGTGGCCCGTACCCCCGCCCGCTGCCGAGCGAGCCGCCCCGGCTCTAAGGTCCTGGCGTGCCGGGGGCGCGCCCCGCTTCCGCGGGTCGCTGTCTCCTCTAGCACGTCCCGGTGCTCCCGTGGCAAGGCGGGGAGAGAGACGAGGGCCTTCTCCCCGCCGGGCGTGTCGGTATCGCTCGCTTCCGCTGCTGCTGCCTGAATCGTGCCCGGGATCTGGCAGCCAGGGGCCGGCCTCGGGGGCGGGGGAGCCCCAGCCGGCCTCTGTGGCCGCGTGGAGTCGGGAAGCGTGTGCTTGCGTGCGCACGCGAGGGAACTAGCCGCGTCAGCGGGTTGCCGG
>NW_027142702.1:92500-100000 GCF_026170545.1 Melanerpes formicivorus
CCCGTCCGTCGTCCCCCGTCCCCAAAAACTTGCGCACGGGGGAGGTTGCGCTCCGCTCCTCCGGCCCTAAAGCCGCCCTCGCCCGCCCCCCGGCTTGCCGCTTGGCTCGGCTGCCCGCCCGCCCGCTAATCCCCCCAACGCCCCCACCCCAAAAACACCCCAGCCCTACCGCATGCCGCTCCCCCTCTCCCCGCTCTCGCTGACCGCTGCCACCCCCCCCCCACCCCTCCCCCCCGAAACAAACCCCCCAGCCCTACCGCATGCCGCTCCCCCTCTCTCCCTAGCCTGCCCCCCCCCGCCGTCGCTTGCTGCCGCCGCCGCCGCCGCCGCCGCCGCCGCCGCCGGGACCCGCCTCGGTCTGGTGGCGCGCGCTCGGAGATCCCCGGCTACCCGTCCGTCCGTCCCTCCCTCCCGCCCCGCCCCGGGGGAGGGCCCGGGGCAGCGCGGGCAGGCGGGGAGCAAAAAAAGGCGCGGGCGCCAAAAAACGTCGGGGTCCCGGGGTGGCGGAGGGGGGCGGCGGCGGGGGGCGGCGGCGGGTACACGGCGCCGGGTCCAGGGCGCCGGGTCCAGCCCGTCCCGGGGCGGGGACAGGTGGTGTCGTCCGTCCCCGCCCCCGTAACCTGCTCTGAAGCATCCGCTTCCCGCCGCGGTTCGCCCTCCACCCCCCCGCCGCACACGCAGCTGCCGCTTCCCGCCGCCTCTGCCCCCCGCCCCGGGATCAACCACCCGCCGGGTCCAGCCGGTCCCGGTCCCGGGAACCTGCTCCCGGGGCCAGCCGGAGCCACGCCCCCTCCTCTGACGCTTCCAGCTGCCGCCTCCCCTCCCACCCCCCAAACTCACACTGGCCCTCGCCGGCCCGCCCACCCGCCTACCTGCTTGCCCGCCGCCGCTGGGTGGCGTGCCGGACACTCGCACACAGGTACACAGACAGGGACACAGGGACACAGGCACTCAGGCACACAGGGACACAGGGACACAAGGACACAGGGACACAGGCACTCAGGCACTCAGGCACTCAGGGACACAGGGACACAGGGACACAGGCACTCAGGCACTCAGGGACACAGGGACACAGGGACACAGGGACACAGGCACTCAGGCACTCAGGGACACAGGGACACAGGGACACAGGGACACAGGCACTCAGGCACACAGGGACACAGGTGGCGGGCCGGAGGCCTCTCTCCACTGTGTGGCAGGGGTCCAAGAGCCACCCCAGCCCAACCCAGAGGGTCTTTTGCACCTCTCTAGAGGCCACCCAGAGACCCCAGGCCGCAGCAGAAGCCTCCCCCGCATGCTCTGCAGGCTTCCGACCCACCCCAGGCCGCACCAGAAGCCTCCCCCGCAAGCTCTGCAGGCTTCCGACCCACCCCTGGCCGCAGCAGAAGCCTCTCCCGCACGCTCTGCAGGCTTCCGACCCACCCCAGGCCGCAGCAGAAGCCTCTCCCGCACGCTCTGCAGGCTTCTCAGCCACCCCAGGCCGCAGCAGAAGCCTCCCCCGCACGCACTGCAGGCTTCTCAGCCACCCCAGGCCGCACCAGAAGCCTCTCCCGCACGCTCTGCAGGCTTCTCAGCCACCCCAGGCCGCACCAGAAGCCTCCCCCGCACGCTCTGCAGGCTTCTCAGCCACCCCAGGCCGCAGCAGAAGCCTCCCC
The DNA here is from genome assembly GCF_026170545.1 of Melanerpes formicivorus. Lineage (NCBI taxonomy): Eukaryota > Metazoa > Chordata > Aves > Piciformes > Picidae > Melanerpes > Melanerpes formicivorus. The sequence continues at coordinate 94,156 of NW_027142702.1, forward strand.
CGCATGCTCTGCAGGCTTCCGACCCACCCCAGGCCGCACCAGAAGCCTCCCCCGCACGCTCTGCAGGCTTCTCAGCCACCCCAGGCCGCAGCAGAAGCCTCTCCCGCACGCTCTGCAGGCTTCTCAGCCACCCCAGGCCGCACCAGAAGCCTCTCCCGCACGCTCTGCAGGCTTCTCAGCCACCCCAGGCCGCACCAGAAGCCTCCCCCGCACGCTCTGCAGGCTTCTCAGCCACCCCAGGCCGCAGCAGAAGCCTCTCCCGCACGCTCTGCAGGCTTCTCAGCCACCCCAGGCCGCACCAGAAGCCTCCCCCGCACGCTCTGCAGGCTTCTCAGCCACCCCAGGCCGCACCAGAAGCCTCTCCCGCACGCTCTGCAGGCTTCTCAGCCACCCCAGGCCGCACCAGAAGCCTCCCCCGCACGCTCTGCAGGCTTCTCAGCCACCCCAGGCCGCACCAGAAGCCTCCCCCGCACGCTCTGCAGGCTTCCCACCCACCCCAGGCCGCAGCAGAAGCCTCTCCCGCACGCCCTGCAGGCTTCTCAGCCACCCCAGGCCGCAGCAGAAGCCTCTCCCGCACGCTCTGCAGGCTTCTCAGCCACCCCAGGCCGCAGCAGAAGCCTCTCCCCGCACGCTCTGCAGGCTTCTCAGCCACCCCAGGCCGCAGCAGAAGCCTCTCCCGCACGCTCTGCAGGCTTCTCAGCCACCCCAGGCCGCAGCAGAAGCCTCTCCCGCACGCTCTGCAGGCTTCTCAGCCACCCCAGGCCGCAGCAGAAGCCTCTCCCGCACGCTCTGCAGGCTTCTCAGCCACCCCAGGCCGCAGCAGAAGCCTCTCCCGCACGCTCTGCAGGCTTCTCAGCCACCCCAGGCCCCAACAGAAGCCTCTCCCGCACGCTCTGCAGGCTTCCGACCCACCCCAGGCCGCACCAGAAGCCTCCCCCGCACGCTCTGTAGGCTTCTGACCCACCCCAGGCCCCAACAGAAGCCTCCCCCGCACGCTCTGCAGGCTTCCGACCCACCCCAGGCCGCACCAGAAGCCTCCCCCGCACGCTCTGCAGGCTTCTCCGCCACCACAGGCCGCACCAGAGGATCTTTTTGCACCTCTCTGGACGCCACCCAGAGACTCCAGGCCGCACCAGAGGCCCCCCCCCCAACCATTTACAGGCTGCAGTGCCAGCCTAGGCCCCGCTGGCAGCCTCCCTTGTCTGCTTTGGAAGGCCTCCCATCCACTCCAGACCTGCCTGGAGGCCTCCCTCGACTGCTCCCGGGGCCCTCGAAGCCACCCTAGGCCTTTCTGGAGGACCTGCTCGACCGCTCGGGCGGCTTCTGACGCACCCTCGGCCATCCGGCGCCCAGCAGCTCCCAGGGCCAGGCACCGGCCTCCCCCTCCGGCCGCCCCTGGGGCCGGGGGTGGCTCGGACTCGGCGCCCCCAACGTGTCGTCCCGTCCCCCCCCCGCCCCGCACCGCCGAACATTCGCTGCAGCCGAGGGCTTGCCGCTCGACGCCTACCCCACCCCGCCCAGCCCCCCGCTGCGGCCCGGCGCTGCCCCCGGCCGCTGCGCCCCGCCTCTCATCGCTCCCCCCACCCGGCAACCGGCCGCCGGGCACGGCAAGTCCCAGGGCAGGGAACAGGTGCTGCCGGGACCCCGTGCTGGCTGCCGGCTTCCCGGGGCTGCCCCGGGCACGGACAGGTCGCCCCCCCCGCCCCGGCGAATGTTCACCGAACCGGCTGCCGGCTGCCTTCGAGCACCCCCCCGCCCCCCGCCACTATCGTCCCCCCCGCCCCCCCTCCGCCTCCGCTGCCGCTTCTCCCCGCACCGCCTCCACTGCCTCCCCCCGCCGCCGGCGAACGAGTCGCCGGATCCGTAGGGTGCCGGGAGCCCGAACGGCGAGCGGCTCCGGCTGCTGCCGGGACCCGCGGGGATTCGAGCCGGTCCAGCCGCGGCCGGGACCCCGTGCCGGAAGCCGGGCATCCCGGGACGGCCCCGGGACGGCCCCGGTCGCCGGCCGGGGTGACGTTCAGCGAAGCGGCTGCCGCCAGTCTTTGGGCCTCCCCCGTGCCGGGGCCGCGGGGATTCGAGCCGGTCCGGCCGCGGCCGGGATCCGGGGCCGGACGATGGCTTCCCGGGGCCGGTCCCGGTCGCCTCCCGGGTGACGTTCACCGAAGCGGCTGACGGCTGTCTTCGAGCCCCCCCCCCCCCTCCGCCTCCGCGGCCGCTTCTGCCCGCACCCCCTCCACTGCCTCCCCCCGCCGCCCGCGAACGAGTCGGCGGATCCGTAGGGTGCCGGGAGCCCGAACGGCGAGCGGCTCCGGCTGCTGCCGGGACCGCGGGGATTCGAGCCGGTCCGGCCGCGGCCGGGACCCCGTGCCGGAAGCCGGCATCCCGGGACGGCCCCGGGACGGCCCCCGGTCGCCGGCCGGGTGACGTTCAGCGAAGCGGCTGCCGCCAGTCTTTGGGCCTCCCCCGTGCCGGGGCCGCGGGGCTTCGAGCCGGTCCGGCCCGCGGCCGGGATCCCGGGCCGGACGATGGCTTCCCGGGCCGGTCCCGGTCGCCTCCCGGGTGACGTTCACCGAAGCGGCTGCCGGCTGTCTTCGAGCCCCCCCCCCCCCTCCGCCTCCGCTGCCGCTTCTCCCCGCACCCCCTCCACTGCCTCCCCCCGCCGCCGGCGAACGAGTCGCCGGATCTGTAGGGTGCCGGGAGCCCCGAACGGCGAGCGGCTCCGGCTGCTGCCGGGACCGCGGGGATTCGAGCCGCTCCGGCCGCGGCCGGGACCCCGTGCCGGAAGCCGGCATCCCCGGACAGCCCCGGGACGGCCCCGGTCGCCGGCCGGGTGACGTTCACCGAAGCGGCTGCCGGCTGTCTTCGAGCCCCCCCCCCCTCCGCCTCCGCTGCCGCTTCTGCCCGCACCCCCTCCACTGCCTCCCCCCCGCCGGCGGATCCGTAGGGTGCCGGGAGCCCGAACGGCGAGCGGCACCGGCTGCTGCCGGGACCGCGGGGATTCGAGCCGGTCCGGCCGCGGCCGGGACCCCGTGCCGGAAGCCGGCATCCCGGGACGGCCCCGGGACGGCCCCGGTCGCCGGCCGGGTGACGTTCAGCGGAGCGGCTGCCGCCAGTCTTTGGGCCTCCCCCGTGCCGGGGGCCGCGGGGATTCGAGCCGGTCCGGCCGCGGCCGGGATCCGGGGCCGGACGATGGCTTCCCCGGGCCGGTCCCGGTCGCCTCCCGGGTGACGTTCACCGAAGCGGCTGACGGCTGTCTTCGAGCCCCCCCCCCCCCCCTCCGCCTCCGCGGCCGCTTCTGGCCCGCACCCCCCTCCACTGCCTCCCCCTCCGCCCGCGAACGAGTCGCCGGATCTGTAGGGTGCCGGGAGCCCGAACGGCGAGCGGCTCCGGCTGCTGTCGGGACCGCGGGGATTCGAGCCGGTCCGGCCGCGGCCGGGACCCCCGTGCCGGAAGCCGGCATCCCCGGACAGCCCCGGGACGGCCCCGGTCGCCGGCCGGGGTGACGTTCACCGAAGCGGCTGCCGGCTGTCTTCGAGCCCCCCCCCCCTCCGCCTCCGCTGCCGCTTCTCCCCGCACCCCCTCCACTTGCCTCCCCCCCGCCGCCGGCGAACGAGTCGGCGGATCCATACCGTCCCGAGAGCCCGAGGCGGCGGCACCCAGTGCGGGTCCGGCCGAGGCCGGGACCCCGTGCCTGTCGGCAGGCTTCCCGGGACGGCCCCGGAACGGCCGCGGTCGCCGGCCGGGTGACGTTCTCCGAAGCGGCTGCCGGCTGTCTTCGAAGCCCCCCCCCCCCCCCCGGCCGGAGCCGCGGGGGATACGAGCCGGTCCCGGCCGCGGCCGGGACCCCGTGCCGGAAGCCGGCATCCCGGGACGGCCCCGGGACGGTCCCCCGATCGCCTCCTGGGTGACGTTCACCGAAGCGGCTGCCGGCTGTCTTCGAGCCCCCCCCCCCTCCGCCTCCGCTGCCGCTTCTCCCCGCACCCCCCCTCCACTGCCTCCCCCCGCCGCCCGCGAACGAGTCGCCGGATCTGTAGGGGGCCGGGAGCCCGAGGCGGCGAGCGGCTCCGGCTGCTGCCGGGACCGCGAGGCTTCGAGCCGGTCCGGCCGCGGCCGGGATCTCGTGCCGAACGTCGTCTTCCCGGGACGGTCCCGGGAGGGCCCCAGTCTCCTCCCGGGGTGACGTTCACCGAAGCGGCTGCCGGCTGTCTTCGAGCCCCCCCCCCCTCCGCCTCCGCTGCCGCTTCTCCCCGCACCCCCTCCACTGCCTCCCCCCGCCGCCGGCGAACGAGTCGGCGGATCCATACCGTCCCGAGAGCCCGAGGCGGCGGCACCCAGTGCGGGTCCGGCCGAGGCCGGGACCCCGTGCCTGTCGCAGGCTTCCCGGGACGGCCCCGGAACGGCCGCGGTCGCCGGCCGGGTGACGTTCTCCGAAGCGGCTGCCGGCTGTCTTCGAGCCCCCCCCCCCCCTGCCGGAGCCGCGGGGATACGAGCCGGTCCGGCCGCGGCCGGGGACCCCGTGCCGGAAGCCGGCATCCCGGGACGGCCCCCGATCGCCTCCTGGGTGACGTTCACCGAAGCGGCTGCCGGCTGTCTTCGAGCCCCCCCCCCCTCCGCCTCCGCTGCCGCTTCTCCCCGCACCCCCTCCACTGCCTCCCCCCGCCGCCCGCGAACGAGTCGCCGGATCTGTAGGGGGCCGGGAGCCCGAGGCGGCGAGCGGCTCCGGCTGCTGCCGGGACCCGCGAGGCTTCGAGCCGGTCCGGCCGCGGCCGGGGATCTCGTGCCGAACGTCGTCTTCCCGGGACGGTCCCGGGAGGGCCCCAGTCTCCTCCCGGGTGACGTTCACCGAAGCGGCTGCCGGCTGTCTTCGAGCCCCCACCCCTGCCGTGGCCGCGGGGATTCGCCCCGGTCCCGGCAGCTGACGGTTCCCTGTGTCGGACGCCGGCTTCCCGGGACTGCCCCGGGACAGCCCCGGTCGCCTCCCGGGTGACGTTCACCGAAGCTGCTGCCGCCTGTCTTTGTCCCCCCCCCCCCCGTGCTCTCCCTCAGGCGGGAGGTAGGACGTGCTCTCCCTGGGCGAGTAGACGTGCTCTCCCTGGGCGAGTAGACGTGCTCTCCCTGGGCGAGTAGACGTGCTCTCCCTGGGCGAGTAGACGTGCTCTCCTGGGGCGAGTAGACGTGCTCTCCCTGGGCGAGTAGACGTGCTCTCCCTGGGCGAGTAGACGTGCTCTCCCTCGGCGAGTAGACGTGCTCTCCCTCGGCGAGTAGACGTGCTCTCCCTGGGCGAGTAGACGTGCTCTCCCTGGGCGAGTAGACGTGCTCTCCCTGGGCGAGTAGACGTGCTCTCCCTGGGCGAGTAGACGTGCTCTCCCTCGGCGAGTAGACGTGCTCTCCCTGGGCGAGTAGACGTGCTCTCCCTGGGCGAGTAGACGTGCTCTCCCTGGGCGAGTAGACGTTGCTCTCCCTCGGCGAGTAGACGTGCTCTCCCTCGGCGAGTAGACGTGCTCTCCCTGGGCGAGTAGACGTGCTCTCCCTCGGCGAGTAGGACGTGCTCTCCGCGGAGATCGCGCTTGTCGCCAAGGGGTCGCTGTTGCGCTCTGCCTCCGCCTACGTCATCGTACAAGCCGGCGTGATTTCTGCGACCTGCCGCTGGGCGGAGGTCGGCTGGTTGTGCGCTCGCGGAGCTGACGGCCCCTCCAGTTCCGTATATGAGGGAACGAGTGACGCCGAGCACTCCCAGGGCAGCGCTGCCGAGCGGCTGCTCCAAGCCACCCGCCAGGCGGCTGGGCAGGGGTCCGTCTGGCTTCTCGGTGGCTTTCGCCCGGGTCAGAGAGGGGACCCGCGGGGC
>NW_027142702.1:112500-125000 GCF_026170545.1 Melanerpes formicivorus
TGGTAGACGTGCTCTCCCTCGGTGAGTAGACGTGCTCTCCCTGAGCTGGCAGGTAGACGTGCTCTCCATGGCGAGGGGGGACTTAGTGCACTGAGCCGTGCGGCAGGAGGTAGACGTGCTCCCCGCGGCCGGGCGGGCACTTAGCGCGCGGAGGCTGGAACCGCGGGGTAGACGTGGTCCCCGGGACGAGGGCCGCCTGGTATCGCCCGCCCGGCCCCCAACCCCCCCCCCCCGCGGCGGCGTAAATGAAGAGAGGCAGTCGGCATGAAACCTTCTTTTATTAAGTGTTGTTTTCATCGAGCGTCTTTCATTAAAGGTTGTGTTCTGAAGCAGTCTTTTCTTCAACAGCGCTGTTCTCCGGGGAGAAGGTCTGCCGGCATCTCTAGAAATCTCCCCCCGCCCCTGACCGCCTCCCCCCCCCGCCCCCGTTGCCGGTTTGCGCGGCGCCCCCCCTCCCGACGTTGCCTCTTGCCGCTACCCCACGCCCCCCCCCCGCTGCCGGTTTGCGCGGAGCCCCCCCTCCCGACGTTGCCTCTTGCCGCTACCCCCGCCCGCCCCCCCCCGCTGCCGGTTTGCGCGGAGCTCCCCCTTCCCGCCGTTGCCTCTTGCCGCTACCCCCGCCCCCCCCCCCCGCTGCCGGTTTGCGCGGAGCCCCCCCTTCCCGCCGTTGCCTCTTGCCGCTACCCCCCGCCCCCCCCCCGCTGCCGGTTTGCGCGGAGCCCCCCCTTCCCGCCGTTGCCTCTTGCCGCTACCCCCGCCCCCCCCCCGCTGCCGGTTTGCGCGGAGCCCCCCCTTCCCGCCGTTGCCTCTTGCCGCTACCCCCCGCCCCCCCCCCGCTGCCGGTTTGCGCGGAGGCCCCCCTTCCCGCCGTTGCCTCTTGCCGTTACCCCCGCCCCCCCCCCCCCGCTGCCGGTTTGCGCGGAGCGCCCCCGCCTGCCGTTGCCTCTCGCCGCGGCCACCACCGCCCCCCTCCACACCCCCGGGCCCCCGTTACCGGTTTGCGCGGAGCCCCCCCTCCCGACGTTGCCTCTTGCCGCTGCTGCCACCCCCAGCTCCCCACACCCCCCCGGCTCCCGTTAGCGGTTTGCGCGGAGCCCCCCCTTCCCGCCGTTGCCTCTTGCCGCTACCCCCGCCCCCCCCCCCCCGCTGCCGGTTTGCGCGGAGCCCCCCCGCCTGCCGTTGCCTCTTGCCGCGGCCGCCACCGCCCCCCCCCACACCCCCCGGCCCCCGTTACCGGTTTGCGCGGAGCCCCCCCTCCCGACGTTGCCTCTTGCCGCTGCTGCCACCCCCAGCTCCCCACACCCCCCGGCTCCCGTTAGCGGTTTGCGCGGAGCCCCCCCTTCCCGCCGTTGCCTCTTGCCGCTACCCCCGCCCCCCCCCCCCCGCAGCCGGTTTGCGCGGAGCCCCCCCGCCTGCCGTTGCCTCTTGCCGCGGCCGCCACCGCCCCCCCCACACCCCCCGGCCCCCGTTACCGGTTTGCGCGGAGCCCCCCCCTCCCGACGTTGCCTCTTGCCGCTGCTGCCACCCCCAGCTCCCCACACCCCCCGGCTCCCGTTAGCGGTTTGCGCGGAGCCCCCCCTTCCCCCCTTCGCGGGCTGCCGCTTCCCTCCCGGGCTGCCCGGCTGCTCTCTAACCCCTGCGACCGAGGCGGCGCTGTTAGGGCGGCCGTGCCGGTGCCCCTTGCCGCAGCTAGCCTCTCGCCGCTGCCCCTCCCGTCCGTCGTCCCCCGTCCCCAAAAACTTGCTGCTCTCCACGCTGGAGCCTGCACGGGGGAGGTTGCGCTCCGCTCCTCCGGCCCTAAAGCCGCCCTCGCCCGCCCCCCGGCTTGCCGCTTGGCTCGGCTGCCCGCCCGCCCGCTAATCCCCCCAACGCCCCCACCCCAAAAACACCCCAGCCCTACCGCATGCCGCTCCCCCTCTCCCCGCTCTCGCTGACCGCTGCCACCCCCCCCCACCCCTCCCCCCCGAAACAAACCCCCCAGCCCTACCGCATGCCGCTCCCCCTCTCTCCCTAGCCTGCCCCCCCCGCCGTCGCTTGCTGCCGCCGCCGCCGCCGCCGCCGCCGCCGCCGCCGCCGGGACCCGCCTCGGTCTGGTGGCGCGCGCTCGGAGATCCCCGGCTACCCGTCCGTCCGTCCCTCCCTCCCGCCCCGCCCCGGGGGAGGGCCCGGGGCAGCGCGGGCAGGCGGGGAGCAAAAAAAGGCGCGGGCGCCAAAAAACGTCGGGGTCCCGGGGTGGCGGAGGGGGGCGGCGGCGGGGGCGGCGGCGGGTACACGGCGCCGGGTCCAGGGCGCCGGGTCCAGCCCGTCCCGGGGCGGGGACAGGTGGTGTCGTCCGTCCCCGCCCCCGTAACCTGCTCTGAAGCATCCGCTTCCCGCCGCGGTTCGCCCTCCACCCCCCCCGCCGCACACGCAGCTGCCGCTTCCCGCCGCCTCTGCCCCCCGCCCCGGGATCAACCACCCGCCGGGTCCAGCCGGTCCCGGTCCCGGGAACCTGCTCCCGGGGCCAGCCGGAGCCACGCCCCCTCCTCTGACGCTTCCAGCTGCCGCCTCCCCTCCCACCCCCCAAACTCACACTGGCCCTCGCCGGCCCGCCCACCCGCCTACCTGCTTGCCCGCCGCCGCTGGGTGGCGTGCCGGACACTCGCACACAGGTACACAGACAGGGACACAGGGACACAGGCACTCAGGCACACAGGGACACAGGGACACAAGGACACAGGGACACAGGCACTCAGGCACTCAGGCACTCAGGGACACAGGGACACAGGGACACAGGCACTCAGGCACTCAGGGACACAGGGACACAGGGACACAGGGACACAGGCACTCAGGCACTCAGGGACACAGGGACACAGGGACACAGGGACACAGGCACTCAGGCACACAGGGACACAGGTGGCGGGCCGGAGGCCTCTCTCCACTGTGTGGCAGGGGTCCAAGAGCCACCCCAGCCCAACCCAGAGGGTCTTTTGCACCTCTCTAGAGGCCACCCAGAGACCCCAGGCCGCAGCAGAAGCCTCCCCCGCATGCTCTGCAGGCTTCCGACCCACCCCAGGCCGCACCAGAAGCCTCCCCCCGCAAGCTCTGCAGGCTTCCGACCCACCCCTGGCCGCAGCAGAAGCCTCTCCCGCACGCTCTGCAGGCTTCCGACCCAGCACCAGGCCGCAGCAGAAGCCTCTCCCCGCACGCTCTGCAGGCTTCTCAGCCACCCCAGGCCGCAGCAGAAGCCTCCCCCGCACGCACTGCAGGCTTCTCAGCCACCCCAGGCCGCACCAGAAGCCTCTCCCGCACGCTCTGCAGGCTTCTCAGCCACCCCAGGCCGCACCAGAAGCCTCCCCCGCACGCTCTGCAGGCTTCTCAGCCACCCCAGGCCGCAGCAGAAGCCTCCCCCGCATGCTCTGCAGGCTTCCGACCCACCCCAGGCCGCACCAGAAGCCTCCCCCCGCACGCTCTGCAGGCTTCTCAGCCACCCCAGGCCGCAGCAGAAGCCTCTCCCGCACGCTCTGCAGGCTTCTCAGCCACCCCAGGCCGCACCAGAAGCCTCTCCCGCACGCTCTGCAGGCTTCTCAGCCACCCCAGGCCGCACCAGAAGCCTCCCCCGCACGCTCTGCAGGCTTCTCAGCCACCCCAGGCCGCAGCAGAAGCCTCTCCCGCACGCTCTGCAGGCTTCTCAGCCACCCCAGGCCGCACCAGAAGCCTCCCCCGCACGCTCCAGCCACCCCAGGCCGCACCAGAAGCCTCTCCCGCACGCTCTGCAGGCTTCTCAGCCACCCCAGGCCGCACCAGAAGCCTCCCCCGCACGCTCTGCAGGCTTCTCAGCCACCCCAGGCCGCACCAGAAGCCTCCCCCGCACGCTCTGCAGGCTTCCCACCCACCCCAGGCCGCAGCAGAAGCCTCTCCCGCACGCCCTGCAGGCTTCTCAGCCACCCCAGGCCGCAGCAGAAGCCTCTCCCGCACGCTCTGCAGGCTTCTCAGCCACCCCAGGCCGCAGCAGAAGCCTCTCCCGCACGCTCTGCAGGCTTCTCAGCCACCCCAGGCCGCAGCAGAAGCCTCTCCCGCACGCTCTGCAGGCTTCTCAGCCACCCCAGGCCGCACCAGAAGCCTCTCCCGCACGCTCTGCAGGCTTCTCAGCCACCCCAGGCCGCAGCAGAAGCCTCTCCCGCACGCTCTGCAGGCTTCTCAGCCACCCCAGGCCGCAGCAGAAGCCTCTCCCGCACGCTCTGCAGGCTTCTCAGCCACCCCAGGCCCCAACAGAAGCCTCTCCCGCACGCTCTGCAGGCTTCCGACCCACCCCAGGCCGCACCAGAAGCCTCCCCCCGCACGCTCTGTAGGCTTCTGACCCACCCCAGGCCCCAACAGAAGCCTCCCCCCGCACGCTCTGCAGGCTTCCGACCCACCCCAGGCCGCACCAGAAGCCTCCCCCGCACGCTCTGCAGGCTTCTCCGCCACCACAGGCCGCACCAGAGGATCTTTTGCACCTCTCTGGACGCCACCCAGAGACTCCAGGCCGCACCAGAGGCCCCCCCCCCCAACCATTTACAGGCTGCAGTGCCAGCCTAGGCCCCGCTGGCAGCCTCCCTTGTCTGCTTTGGAAGGCCTCCCATCCACTCCAGACCTGCCTGGAGGCCTCCCTCGACTGCTCCCGGGGCCCTCGAAGCCACCCTAGGCCTTTCTGGAGGACCTGCTCGACCGCTCGGGCGGCTTCTGACGCACCCTCGGCCATCCGGCGCCCAGCAGCTCCCAGGGCCAGGCACCGGCCTCCCCCTCCGGCCGCCCCTGGGGCCGGGGGTGGCTCGGACTCGGCGCCCCCAACGTGTCGTCCCGTCCCCCCCCCGCCCCGCACCGCCGAACATTCGCTGCAGCCGAGGGCTTGCCGCTCGACGCCTACCCCACCCGCCCAGCCCCCCGCTGCGGCCCGGCGCTGCCCCGGCCGCTGCGCCCCGCCTCTCATCGCTCCCCCCCACCCGGCAACCGGCCGCCGGGCACGGCAAGTCCCAGGGCAGGGAACAGGTGCTGCCGGGACCCCCGTGCTGGCTGCCGGCTTCCCGGGGCTGCCCCGGGCACGGACAGGTCGCCCCCCCGCCCCGGCGAATGTTCACCGAACCGGCTGCCGGCTGCCTTCGAGCACCCCCCGCCCCCCGCCACTATCGTCCCCCCCGCCCCCCCTCCGCCTCCGCTGCCGCTTCTCCCCGCACCGCCTCCACTGCCTCCCCCCGCCGCCGGCGAACGAGTCGCCGGATCCGTAGGGTGCCGGGAGCCCGAACGGCGAGCGGCTCCGGCTGCTGCCGGGACCGCGGGGATTCGAGCCGGTCCGGCCGCGGCCGGGACCCCGTGCCGGAAGCCGGCATCCCGGGACGGCCCCGGGACGGCCCCGGTCGCCGGCCGGGTGACGTTCAGCGAAGCGGCTGCCGCCAGTCTTTGGGCCTCCCCCGTGCCGGGGCCGCGGGGATTCGAGCCGGTCCGGCCGCGGCCGGGATCCGGGGCCGGACGATGGCTTCCCGGGCCGGTCCCGGTCGCCTCCCGGGTGACGTTCACCGAAGCGGCTGACGGCTGTCTTCGAGCCCCCCCCCCCCCTCCGCCTCCGCGGCCGCTTCTGCCCGCACCCCCCTCCACTGCCTCCCCCCGCCGCCCGCGAACGAGTCGGCGGATCCGTAGGGTGCCGGGAGCCCGAACGGCGAGCGGCTCCGGCTGCTGCCGGGACCGCGGGGATTCGAGCCGGTCCGGCCGCGGCCGGGACCCCGTGCCGGAAGCCGGCATCCCGGGACGGCCCCGGGACGGCCCCGGTCGCCGGCCGGGTGACGTTCAGCGAAGCGGCTGCCGCCAGTCTTTGGGCCTCCCCCGTGCCGGGGCCGCGGGGCTTCGAGCCGGTCCGGCCGCGGCCGGGATCCCGGGCCGGACGATGGCTTCCCGGGCCGGTCCCGGTCGCCTCCCGGGTGACGTTCACCGAAGCGGCTGCCGGCTGTCTTCGAGCCCCCCCCCCCCCTCCGCCTCCGCTGCCGCTTCTCCCCGCACCCCCTCCACTGCCTCCCCCCGCCGCCGGCGAACGAGTCGCCGGATCTGTAGGGTGCCGGGAGCCCGAACGGCGAGCGGCTCCGGCTGCTGCCGGGACCGCGGGGATTCGAGCCGCTCCGGCCGCGGCCGGGACCCCGTGCCGGAAGCCGGCATCCCCGGACGGCCCCGGGACGGCCCCGGTCGCCGGCCGGGTGACGTTCACCGAAGCGGCCTGCCGGCTGTCTTCGAGCCCCCCCCCCCCTCCGCCTCCGCTGCCGCTTCTCCCCGCACCCCCCTCCACTGCCTCCCCCCGCCGCCGGCGAACGAGTCGCCGGATCCGTAGGGTGCCGGGAGCCCGAACGGACGAGCGGCTCCGGCTGCTGCCGGGACCGCGGGGATTCGAGCCGGTCCGGCCGCGGGCCGGGACCCCGTGCCGGAAGCCGGCATCCCCGGACGGCCCCGGGACGGCCCCGGTCGCCGGCCGGGTGACGTTCACCGAAGCGGCTGACGGCTGTCTTCGAGCCCCCCCCCCCTCCGCCTCCGCTGCCGCTTCTGCCCGCACCCCCTCCACTGCCTCCCCCCCCGCCGCCGGCGAAAGAGTCGGCGGATCCGTAGGTGCCGGGAGCCCGAACGGCGAGCGGCTCCGGCTGCTGCCGGGACCGCGGGGATTCGAGCCGGTCCGGCCGCGGCCGGGACCCCCGTGCCGGAAGCCGGCATCCCGGGACGGCCCCGGGGACGGCCCCGGTCGCCGGCCGGGTGACGTTCAGCGAAGCGGCTGCCGCCAGTCTTTGGGCCTCCCCCCGTGCCGGGGGCCGCGGGGCTTCGAGCCGGTCCGGCCGCGGCCGGGATCCCGGGCCGGACGATGGCTTCCCGGGCCGGTCCCGGTCGCCTCCCGGGTGACGTTCACCGAAGCGGCTGCCGGCTGTCTTCGAGCCCCCCCCCCCCCCTCCGCCTCCGCTGCCGCTTCTCCCCGCACCCCCTCCACTTGCCTCCCCCCGACCGCCGGCGAACGAGTCGCCGGATCTGTAGGGTGCCGGGAGCCCGGAACGGCGAGCGGCTCCGGGCTGCTGCCGGGACCGCGGGGATTCGAGCCGCTCCGGCCGCGGCCGGGACCCCGTGCCGGAAGCCGGCATCCCCGGACAGCCCCGGGACGGCCCCGGTCGCCGGCCGGGTGACGTTCACCGAAGCGGCTGCCGGCTGTCTTCGAGCCCCCCCCCCCCTCCGCCTCCGCTGCCGCTTCTGCCCGCACCCCCTCCACTGCCTCCCCCCGCCGCCGGCGAACGAGTCGGCGGATCCGTAGGGTGCCGGGAGCCCGAACGGCGAGCGGCTCCGGCTGCTGCCGGGACCGCGGGGATTCGAGCCGGTCCGGCCGCGGCCGGGACCCCGTGCCGGAAGCCGGCATCCCGGGACGGCCCCGGGACGGCCCCGGTCGCCGGCCGGGTGACGTTCAGCGGAGCGGCTGCCGCCAGTCTTTGGGCCTCCCCCGTGCCGGGGCCGCGGGGATTCGAGCCGGTCCGGCCGCGGCCGGGATCCGGGGCCGGACGATGGCTTCCCGGGCCGGTCCCGGTCGCCTCCCGGGTGACGTTCACCGAAGCGGCTGACGGCTGTCTTCGAGCCCCCCCCCCCCCCTCCGCCTCCGCGGCCGCTTCTGCCCGCACCCCCTCCACTGCCTCCCCCCGCCGCCCGCGAACGAGTCGCCGGATCTGTAGGGTGCCGGGAGCCCGAACGGCGAGCGGCTCCGGCTGCTGTCGGGACCGCGGGGATTCGAGCCGGTCCGGCCGCGGCCGGGACCCCGTGCCGGAAGCCGGCATCCCCGGACAGCCCCGGGACGGCCCCGGTCGCCGGCCGGGTGACGTTCACCGAAGCGGCTGCCGGCTGTCTTCGAGCCCCCCCCCCCCTCCGCCTCCGCTGCCGCTTCTCCCCGCACCCCCTCCACTGCCTCCCCCCGCCGCCGGCGAACGAGTCGGCGGATCCATACCGTCCCGAGAGCCCGAGGCGGCGGCACCCAGTGCGGGTCCGGCCGAGGCCGGGACCCCGTGCCTGTCGCAGGCTTCCCGGGACGGCCCCGGAACGGCCGCGGTCGCCGGCCGGGTGACGTTCTCCGAAGCGGCTGCCGGCTGTCTTCGAGCCCCCCCCCCCCCCCGCCGGAGCCGCGGGGATACGAGCCGGTCCGGCCGCGGCCGGGACCCCCGTGCCGGAAGCCGGCATCCCGGGACGGCCCCGGGACGGCCCCGATCGCCTCCTGGGTGACGTTCACCGAAGCGGCTGCCGGCTGTCTTCGAGCCCCCCCCCCCTCCGCCTCCGCTGCCGCTTCTCCCCGCACCCCCTCCACTGCCTCCCCCCGCCGCCCGCGAACGAGTCGCCGGATCTGTAGGGGGCCGGGAGCCCGAGGCGGCGAGCGGCTCCGGCTGCTGCCGGGACCGCGAGGCTTCGAGCCGGTCCGGCCGCGGCCGGGATCTCGTGCCGAACGTCGTCTTCCCGGGACGGTCCCGGGAGGGCCCCAGTCTCCTCCCGGGTGACGTTCACCGAAGCGGCTGCCGGCTGTCTTCGAGCCCCCCCCCCCCTCCGCCTCCGCTGCCGCTTCTCCCCGCACCCCCTCCACTGCCTCCCCCCGCCGCCGGCGAACGAGTCGGCGGATCCATACCGTCCCGAGAGCCCGAGGCGGCGGCACCCAGTGCGGGTCCGGCCGAGGCCGGGACCCCGTGCCTGTCGCAGGCTTCCCGGGACGGCCCCGGAACGGCCGCGGTCGCCGGCCGGGTGACGTTCTCCGAAGCGGCTGCCGGCTGTCTTCGAGCCCCCCCCCCCCCTGCCGGAGCCGCGGGGATACGAGCCGGTCCGGCCGCGGCCGGGACCCCGTGCCGGAAGCCGGCATCCCGGGACGGCCCCGGGACGGCCCCGATCGCCTCCTGGGTGACGTTCACCGAAGCGGCTGCCGGCTGTCTTCGAGCCCCCCCCCCCCCCCTCCGCCTCCGCGGCCGCTTCTGCCCGCACCCCCTCCACTGCCTCCCCCCGCCGCCCGCGAACGAGTCGCCGGATCTGTAGGGTGCCGGGAGCCCGAACGGCGAGCGGCTCCGGCTGCTGTCGGGACCGCGGGGATTCGAGCCGGTCCGGCCGCGGCCGGGACCCCGTGCCGGAAGCCGGCATCCCCGGACAGCCCCGGGACGGCCCCGGTCGCCGGCCGGGTGACGTTCACCGAAGCGGCTGCCGGCTGTCTTCGAGCCCCCCCCCCCCTCCGCCTCCGCTGCCGCTTCTGCCCGCACCCCCTCCACTGCCTCCCCCCGCCGCCGGCGAACGAGTCGGCGGATCCGTAGGGTGCCGGGAGCCCGAACGGCGAGCGGCTCCGGCTGCTGCCGGGACCGCGGGGATTCGAGCCGGTCCGGCCGCGGCCGGGACCCCGTGCCGGAAGCCGGCATCCCGGGACGGCCCCGGGACGGCCCCGGTCGCCGGCCGGGTGACGTTCAGCGGAGCGGCTGCCGCCAGTCTTCGAGCCCCCCCCCCCCTGCCGGAGCCGCGGGGATACGAGCCGGTCCGGCCGCGGCCGGGACCCCGTGCCGGAAGCCGGCATCCCGGGACGGCCCCGGGACGGCCCCGATCGCCTCCTGGGTGACGTTCACCGAAGCGGCTGCCGGCTGTCTTCGAGCCCCCCCCCCCCCCTCCGCCTCCGCGGCCGCTTCTGCCCGCACCCCCTCCACTGCCTCCCCCCGCCGCCCGCGAACGAGTCGCCGGATCTGTAGGGTGCCGGGAGCCCGAACGGCGAGCGGCTCCGGCTGCTGCCGGGACCGCGAGGCTTCGAGCCGGTCCGGCCGCGGCCGGGATCTCGTGCCGAACGTCGTCTTCCCGGGACGGTCCCGGGAGGGCCCCAGTCTCCTCCCGGGTGACGTTCACCGAAGCGGCTGCCGGCTGTCTTCGAGCCCCCACCCCTGCCGTGGCCGCGGGGATTCGCCCCGGTCCGGCAGCTGACGGTTCCCTGTGTCGGACGCCGGCTTCCCGGGACTGCCCCGGGACAGCCCCGGTCGCCTCCCGGGTGACGTTCACCGAAGCTGCTGCCGCCTGTCTTTGTCCCCCCCCCCCCGTGCTCTCCCTCAGGCGGGAGGTAGACGTGCTCTCCCTGGGCGAGTAGACGTGCTCTCCCTGGGCGAGTAGACGTGCTCTCCCTGGGCGAGTAGACGTGCTCTCCCTGGGCGAGTAGACGTGCTCTCCCTGGGCGAGTAGACGTGCTCTCCCTGGGCGAGTAGACGTGCTCTCCCTGGGCGAGTAGACGTGCTCTCCCTCGGCGAGTAGACGTGCTCTCCCTCGGCGAGTAGACGTGCTCTCCCTGGGCGAGTAGACGTGCTCTCCCTCGGCGAGTAGACGTGCTCTCCCTCGGCGAGTAGACGTGCTCTCCCTGGGCGAGTAGACGTGCTCTCCCTGGGCGAGTAGACGTGCTCTCCCTCGGCGAGTAGACGTGCTCTCCCTCGGCGAGTAGACGTGCTCTCCCTCGGCGAGTAGACGTGCTCTCCCTCGGCGAGTAGACGTGCTCTCCGCGGAGATCGCGCTTGTCGCCAAGGGGTCGCTGTTGCGCTCTGCCTCCGCCTACGTCATCGTACAAGCCGGCGTGATTTCTGCGACCTGCCGCTGGGCGGAGGTCGGCTGGTTGTGCGCTCGGGGAGCTGACGGCCCTCCAGTTCCGTATATGAGGGAACGAGTGACGCCGAGCACTCCCAGGGCAGCGCTGCCGAGCGGCTGCTCCAAGCCACCCGCCAGGCGGCTGGGCAGGGGTCCGTCTGGCTTCTCGGTGGCTTTCGCCCGGGTCAGAGAGGGGACCCGCGGGGGCCGAACAAAGGCGCGGCGGTTTGGAGCGGCCGCTGGCGCACCCTCAGCGGTGTTGGATGGGTTTCGCTCGTCCGTGAGCCGGAGCCCAGCCCGGGCTCAGCAACGAAAGCGGGGAAAAGAAAAAAAGTTGACGAGTGGCTGGCGCCGGCCACTGCCGAAGTGTGGAACCCCCGAAGCGAAGTTTGCCCGGTGGGGCACGGGGGCAGAGAAAGCCGGGGAGACGTGGTGCCGGCGTCGGTCCCACCAAGAATGGAAAGCAAGCCCGTCCAGGCACGGCGAGAGAGAGCCCGGTAAGGGGCAGAGAGAGTTCCCAGCACTGGACCCTCTTCACGGGGGTTCCCCCCCATGGCCAAAGCCGCAGCCCGCGGGGGCACGGCATCTAAGGGAAAAGCCAGCGGCGGTGACTGGCCACTCGTATGCTATGGAGCCCGGCATGGGGGGAGGAGGGCAAGCCGGTGCCCCAGCACGGCTTCCTCCTGGCTCCAGAGGGGCGCCCCGTGATGGAGATGTAACTCGGTGCAGCTTGAGGGAAAATGCAAGCCCACATTTCGGGGAGGCAGAGGTGCCCTGTGAGCCGGTGCGGCCCGGTGCAGCTTGCCCCCCCCCCCCCATCTCTGGAGGGCGCCCCGTTTGCTCCTCCGGCGTGTTGCCCGCACGCCGAGCCCCGTGCCTGCTGGCTGCTCCCGAGGGCGGTGGCGGGTGCGCGTGGCTGTGTCTGTCCCAGAAGAGCGAGGCCGTGGGGCCTCCGCTGGCTTCCTTTCCTTCTGTCCTTGTTGATCGATGAGGCCTTTCGGGTCGCGTCGGAAAGGGCCCCCGGCCGGCAGGGCAAGGGCGGTCTTCCTTTCCACTTCGCTTCCCGTCGCGTGTGAGGTGTCGTCCTCGTTCCCCCAGCCCCGAGCGGCTCGAGCGGGGGGGAGCCGTGGCGTTAGCGGCCCGGCGCGTGCCTTGCCGCATCCTCCCCTTTCCACCTCCCCCCCGGCGCTGGGGCAGGGTTCGGGGACCGGTCTACCGCAACCGGCTTTGTGACTGCTGCGTGGCCCCGTGAGTTTTCAGGTGTCCTAAAACGCGTGAGGCGCCGGTGTCGTCCTCGGTTCCGGGTACCCGCGGGTGCCGGCCGCGAGCAGCTGCGTGTGGCGGGGGTTGGCCGAGCCGAGAGCGAGGCGGCGGCGTCGCGAAAGTTAAAAGGGGCTAAAAGCGGCGCCGCGCGTGAGGCCTCACCTGCCCGGGTGGGGTCCCCGAGGGTTCCTCCCTAAATGAAACCTCTAGCCTGAGAAGGGCGGCTTTGTGGCCCGTACCCCCGCCCGCTGCCGAGCGAGCCGCCCCGGCTCTAAGGTCCTGGCGTGCCGGGGGCGCGCCCCGCTTCCGCGGGTCGCTGTCTCCTCTAGCACGTCCCGGTGCTCCCGTGGCAAGGCGGGGAGAGAGACGAGGGCCTTCTCCCCGCCGGGCGTGTCGGTATCGCTCGCTTCCGCTGCTGCTGCCTGAATCGTGCCCGGGATCTGGCAGCCAGGGGCCGGCCTCGGGGGCGGGGGAGCCCCAGCCGGCCTCTGTGGCCGCGTGGAGTCGGGAAGCGTGTGCTTGCGTGCGCACGCGAGGGAACTAGCCGCGTCAGCGGGTTGCCGGGCCGCCTCGTCCGCGGCCTTCGCGGGAGGAGCCCGGCCCGCCAGGGTCGGAGAGGCACCGTCCCCTCCGGGGGCGCC
>NW_027142702.1:127500-130000 GCF_026170545.1 Melanerpes formicivorus
ATCGGGCGGCGCCCGAGCGATGCTCCCGGTCCGCGCGGGTGTCGTCGAGCGGGCTCTCCCGGGCCCTCGGCCCGCCCAGCCGCGTCGCCGTCGTCGCCGGCCCTGCGCCGGTCCGCCGCCGGGGCCGCCGTAGCCGGGCGCTCGCCGCGCGGCGAGCGCGCGGCATGGGCGTCCCCAGCCGCGTCCCTCCTCCCCGAGCGCAGCGCCGGCTGACTGAGGGAAACCCCGGGCCTCGGGCCAGGCCAGGGGCGCGGTGGTGGCGGCGGACGTCGGGCGCGGCCCCCGCGGGCGGACGCTCCCCCCGACGGCGGCAGTGGGGGGAGGCACCCCCGCGGGGCCTTAAGTCTGGTTTCCCTCACCCCAGGGTCAGGTACCTAGCGTTCCGCGCCTTCGTCCGCGGCCTTGCCCTACCGCGGAGGAAGCCGGGCGGTGGTTTAAAGACCCGGGCGGCTCGGCGCGCCACCCCCGGATGCGGGGGCGAGCGCGGGGGCGGGCGGGTGCCTTCAGAGGGGCGGGGGTTGCCCCCGCAATGCCTCTGGCTAGGTCCGCCGTCGTCGCGCTCGTCGTCCTCCGGGGGCCCGCCGGGCCGGGGAGGGGACTCTGCTGCCCCCCCCTCTCTGCGGTCCGAGCGCTCGGCCGGAGAGAGCCCACCGCGCGAGGTCGGCCGTGGTCCGGCCCGCGCCTCGCCTCGCCACGGGCGTCCCCGGCGGCGCGTTGAAGCGCGGGCTTCTCGCGGGCCGGGGCGGCGAGCCCCCGCGGTGGGGGCTGGCCCAGGGCGCTTCGCCCCCGCCGGGGGTTTTGTGCGGGCGCGTTGCCGCGGCTCGGCGGCGGCGCCTCTTGCGGCGCGGGCCGCTGCGGACCTCCCGGTCCCTTTTCCCTTTGCCCAGGCCCCAGAGCGGGGCCCCGGCGAGCTGGCGCCCTCGGCGGTCTCGCGCTGCCGGTTCCCCCCGTCCGGGGCCGGTTTCGGGTGGCGTGACCGCGTCCGAGCGGCGGCGGGCGTCGCTCGGCGTCTCCGGCTCCGGTCCCTCGCCGGAGGGCACCCTGCCACCGGCTGCGGCTGTCCCGGTCCCGGGCCCTGCCCGCGGGCTTCCCCGTTCGCCTTCCCGGCGCGTGCCGGGTGGGGGACGGGCGGGCAGCCGGGGGCGTCCCACCCCCGGTCTCCGCGTGGAAACGGGGAGAGCGGGGGCCCGCCCCCCGGCTCAGCG
Source organism: Melanerpes formicivorus (assembly GCF_026170545.1). NCBI lineage: Eukaryota > Metazoa > Chordata > Aves > Piciformes > Picidae > Melanerpes > Melanerpes formicivorus. The sequence goes on from NW_027142702.1 coordinate 128,706, forward strand.
CCGTCCGCTGTCCGCCTGGCCGCGGGGCCACGGAAGGGGTCGAGCGAGCGAAGCCGGCGGCGCGGTGGCGCCGGGGGAGGATGGAAGGGGCTCGTGCCGCTGGGGTTTGTCGGTCGGCGGGTGCGCCGCCCGGCGAGGGCCGGCGGGTCGCCGCGGTGGCGTCCCACGTGGGCTCGGGCTTTCCGTCTCGCAAGCCGTTTTCCGTCCCCCGCGGCGGGGGGGGTTCGGTGGCGAGAGGAAGCCGCCCGAGGGCGCGAGCCGGCCGGGGCTCGGCCCCGGGGCCAAAGCGGGGGAAAAGAAAGTCCGGGATGGGCCGCAGCGGTGGCGGCGTTGGAGGGGCCGGTGCGGAGGCGCGCGCGCGCTCTCCTCCGGCGGGGTTGTGCGCCCGGCCCCCTTCGCTCCCCGGGGCGGGGGGGGGGGGGTCTCCGCTGCCTCGCTTCGTGGCGTCTCCGCGACGGCACGGGGCGGCCAGCGAGAGACACACCCCCCCCCGCCGTTGGGTGGGGAAGCGAAGGGGGTTTTATGTCCCCGTGCACGCGAGGCGAGGCCGGGTTCGGGGCACGTTCCCGGCGGCGCGCGGCGGGCCTCCTCCGCGCCGAGGTCGGAGCGAGCCCGGGCGCCTGGTCCGGCCCCGAAGCGCCGCAAGGTGCGTTTTTCCCTCCTCGGGGGAGGGAAAAAAGCCGGGAGCGCGGGCTCCCCGCCCCTTGCTTTTGCCGCTTCGGGGTTTCGTTTTATTTTCCCCCCCTCTCCTGTGCTTGTACGGTCAATGTGAGGCGAGCGGCCGCCGTGCCGCGCTCTCCGAGGGGCCGCTCCTTTGCGAGCGGTCCCGGCCCCTCCGCGCTGGCGGGGCGGTGCTGAAAAGCCAGACAACTCTTAGCGGTGGATCACTCGGCTCGTGCGTCGATGAAGAACGCAGCTAGCTGCGAGAATTAATGTGAATTGCAGGACACATTGATCATCGACACTTCGAACGCACTTGCGGCCCCGGGTTCCTCCCGGGGCTACGCCTGTCTGAGCGTCGCTTGACGATCAATCGCCGCCTCGGTGCCCGCCGAGCGGCGCGGCTGGGGTCGCCTCGCAGGCTCTCCCCCGGGCGGGGAGGGGCCTTCGTCCCCCTAAGTGCAGACTCGGGGAGCGCTCCGTAGCTCCCCGCTCCCGGAGCGCCCGCTCTCGCGGAGTTCGTCCCGCCGGGGCTTCGCCGGCAGGGGTTCCCCGTTGGTCCAGCGACGCCCGGTGGGGCGTTGGGGGAGACGAGAGCCCGGTTGGGGGAGGAGGCGCGGGCCTCGCCCCCCCCG
>NW_027142702.1:132500-142500 GCF_026170545.1 Melanerpes formicivorus
TGCTCTCCTTCCCGAGGAGGTAGACGTGCTCTCCTTCCCAGGAGGTAGACGTGCTCTCCTTCCCAGGTGGTAGACGTGCTCTCCCTCGGTGAGTAGACGTGCTCTCCCTGAGCTGGCAGGTAGACGTGCTCTCCATGGCGAGGGGGGACTTAGTGCACTGAGCCGTGCGGCAGGAGGTAGACGTGCTCCCCGCGGCCGCGCGGGCACTTAGCGCGCGGAGGCTGGAACCGCGGGGTAGACGTGGTCCCCGGGACGAGGGCCGCCTGGTATCGCCCGCCCCGGCCCCCAACCCCCCCCCCCCGCGGCGGCGGTAAATGAAGAGAGGCAGTCGGCATGAAACCTTCTTTTATTAAGTGTTGTTTTCATCGAGCGTCTTTCATTAAAGGTTGTGTTCTGAAGCAGTCTTTTCTTCAACAGCGCTGTTCTCCGGGGAGAAGGTCTGCCGGCATCTCTAGAAATCTCCCCCCGCCCCTGACCGCCTCCCCCCCCCGCCCCCGTTGCCGGTTTGCGCGGCGCCCCCCCTCCCCGACGTTGCCTCTTGCCGCTACCCCCGCCCCCCCCCCGCTGCCGGTTTTGCGCGGAGCCCCCCCTCCCGACGTTGCCTCTTGCCGCTACCCCCCGCCCCCCCCCCGCTGCCGGTTTGCGCGGAGCTCCCCCTTCCCGCCGTTGCCTCTTGCCGCTACCCCCCGCCCCCCCCCCGCTGCCGGTTTGCGCGGAGCCCCCCCTTCCCGCCGTTGCCTCTTGCCGCTACCCCCGCCCCCCCCCCCGCTGCCGGTTTGCGCGGAGCCCCCCCTTCCCGCCGTTGCCTCTTGCCGCTACCCCCGCCCCCCCCCCCCGCCGGTTTTGCGCGGAGCCCCCCCTTCCCGCCGTTGCCTCTTGCCGCTACCCCCGCCCCCCCCCCCGCTGCCGGTTTGCGCGGAGGCCCCCCTTCCCGCCGTTGCCTCTTGCCGTTACCCCCCGCCCCCCCCCCGCTGCCGGTTTGCGCGGAGCGCCCCCGCCTGCCGTTGCCTCTCGCCGCGGCCACCACCGCCCCCCTCCACACACCCCCGGGCCCCCGTTACCGGTTTGCGCGGAGCCCCCCCTCCCGACGTTGCCTCTTGCCGCTGCTGCCACCCCCAAGCTCCCCACACCCCCCGGCTCCCGTTAGCGGTTTGCGCGGAGCCCCCCCTTCCGCCGTTGCCTCTTGCCGCTACCCCCGCCCCCCCCCCCCCCCGCTGCCGGTTTGCGCGGAGCCCCCCCCGCCTGCCGTTGCCTCTTGCCGCGGCCGCCACCGCCCCCCCCACACCCCCCGGCCCCCCGTTACCGGTTTGCGCGGAGCCCCCCCTCCCGACGTTGCCTCTTGCCGCTGCTGCCACCCCCAGCTCCCCACACCCCCCGGCTCCCGTTAGCGGTTTGCGCGGAGCCCCCCCTTCCCGCCGTTGCCTCTTGCCGCTACCCCCGCCCCCCCCCCCCCCCGCCGCAGCCGGTTTGCGCGGAGCCCCCCCCGCCTGCCGTTGCCTCTTGCCGCGGCCGCCACCGCCCCCCCCCACACCCCCCCGGCCCCCGTTACCGGTTTGCGCGGGAGCCCCCCCTCCCGACGTTGCCTCTTGCCGCTGCTGCCACCCCCAGCTCCCCACACCCCCGGCTCCCGTTAGCGGTTTTGCGCGGAGCCCCCCCTTCCCCCCTTCGCGGGCCTGCCGCTTCCCTCCCGGGCTGCCCGGCTGCCTCTCTAACCCCTGCGACCGAGGCGGCGCTGTTAGGGCGGCCGTGCCGGTGCCCCCTTGCCGCAGCTAGCCTCTCGCCGCTGCCCCCTCCCGTCCGTCGTCCCCCCGTCCCCAAAAACTTGCTGCTCTCCACGCTGGAGCCTGCACGGGGGAGGTTGCGCTCCGCTCCTCCGGCCCTAAAGCCGCCCATCGCCCGCCCCCCGGCTTGCCGCTTGGCTCGGCTGCCCGCCCGCCCCGCTAATCCCCCCAACGCCCCCCACCCCAAAAACACCCCAGCCCTACCGCATGCCGCTCCCCCTCTCCCCGCTCTCGCTGACCGCTGCCACCCCCCCCCCACCCCTCCCCCCCCGAAACAAACCCCCCCAGCCCTACCGCATGCCGCTCCCCCTCTCTCCCTAGCCTGCCCCCCCCGCCGTCGCTTGCTGCCGCCGCCGCCGCCGCCGCCGCCGCCGCCGCCGGGACCCGCCTCGGTCTGGTGGCGCGCGCTCGGAGATCCCCGGCTACCCGTCCGTCCCGTCCCTCCCTCCCGCCCCGCCCCGGGGGAGGGCCCGGGGCAGCGCGGGCAGGCGGGGAGCAAAAAAAGGCGCGGGCGCCAAAAAACGTCGGGGTCCCGGGGTGGCGGAGGGGGGCGGCGGCGGGGGGGCGGCGGCGGGTACACGGCGCCGGGTCCAGGGCGCCGGGTCCAGCCCGTCCCGGGGGCGGGGACAGGTGGTGTCGTCCGTCCCCGCCCCCGTAACCTGCTCTGAAGCATCCCGCTTCCCGCCGCGGTTCGCCCTCCACCCCCCCGCCGCACACGCAGCTGCCGCTTCCCGCCGCCTCTGCCCCCCGCCCCCGGGATCAACCACCCGCCGGGTCCAGCCGGTCCCGGTCCCGGGAACCTGCTCCCCGGGGCCAGCCGGAGCCACGCCCCCCTCCTCTGACGCTTCCAGCTGCCGCCTCCCCTCCCACCCCCCAAACTCACACTGGCCCTCGCCGGGCCCGCCCACTCCCGCCTACCTGCTTGCCCGCCGCCGCTGGGTGGCGTGCCGGACACTCGCACACAGGTACACAGACAGGGACACAGGGACACAGGCACTCAGGCACACAGGGACACAGGGACACAAGGACACAGGGACACAGGCACTCAGGCACTCAGGCACTCAGGGACACAGGGACACAGGGACACAGGCACTCAGGCACTCAGGGACACAGGGACACAGGGACACAGGGACACAGGCACTCAGGCACTCAGGGACACAGGGACACAGGGACACAGGGACACAGGCACTCAGGCACACAGGGACACAGGTGGCGGGCCGGAGGCCTCTCTCCACTGTGTGGCAGGGGTCCAAGAGCCACCCCAGCCCAACCCAGAGGGTCTTTTGCACCTCTCTAGAGGCCACCCAGAGACCCCAGGCCGCAGCAGAAGCCTCCCCCGCATGCTCTGCAGGCTTCCCGACCCACCCCAGGCCGCACCAGAAGCCTCCCCCGCAAGCTCTGCAGGCTTCCGACCCACCCCTGGCCGCAGCAGAAGCCTCTCCCGCACGCTCTGCAGGCTTCCGACCCAGCACCAGGCCGCAGCAGAAGCCTCTCCCGCACGCTCTGCAGGCTTCTCAGCCACCCCAGGCCGCAGCAGAAGCCTCCCCCCGCACGCACTGCAGGCTTCTCAGCCACCCAGGCCGCACCAGAAGCCTCTCCCGCACGCTCTGCAGGCTTCTCAGCCACCCCAGGCCGCACCAGAAGCCTCCCCCCGCAACGCTCTGCAGGCTTCTCAGCCACCCCAGGCCGCAGCAGAAGCCTCCCCCGCATGCTCTGCAGGCTTCCGACCCACCCCAGGCCGCAGCAGAAGCCTCCCCCGCACGCTCTGCAGGCTTCTCAGCCACCCCAGGCCGCAGCAGAAGCCTCTCCCGCACGCTCTGCAGGCTTCTCAGCCACCCCAGGCCGCACCAGAAGCCTCTCCCGCACGCTCCTGCAGGCTTCTCAGCCACCCCAGGCCGCACCAGAAGCCTCCCCCCGCACGCTCTGCAGGCTTCTCAGCCCACCCCAGGCCGCAGCAGAAGCCTCTCCCGCACGCTCTGCAGGCTTCTCAGCCACCCCAGGCCGCACCAGAAGCCTCCCCCGCACGCTCTGCAGGCTTCTCAGCCACCCCAGGCCGCACCAGAAGCCTCTCCCGCACGCTCTGCAGGCTTCTCAGCCACCCCAGGCCGCACCAGAAGCCTCCCCCGCACGCTCTGCAGGCTTCTCAGCCACCCCAGGCCGCACCAGAAGCCTCCCCCGCACGCTCTGCAGGCTTCCCCACCCACCCCAGGGCCGCAGCAGAAGCCTCTCCCGCACGCCCTGCAGGCTTCTCAGCCACCCCAGGCCGCAGCAGAAGCCTCTCACCGCACGCTCTGCAGGCTTCTCAGCCACCCCAGGCCGCAAGCAGAAGCCTCTCCCGCACGCTCTGCAGGCTTCTCAGCCACCCCAGGCCGCAGCAGAAGCCTCTCCCGCACGCTCTGCAGGCTTCTCAGCCACCCCAGGGCCGCACCAGAAGCCTCTCCCGCACGCTCTGCAGGCTTCTCAGCCACCCCAGGCCGCAGCAGAAGCCTCTCCCGCACGCTCTGCAGGCTTCTCAGCCACCCCAGGCCGCAGCAGAAGCCTCTCCCGCACGCTCTGCAGGCTTCTCAGCCACCCCAGGCCCCAACAGAAGCCTCTCCCCGCACGCTCTGCAGGCTTCCGACCCACCCCAGGCCGCACCAGAAGCCTCCCCCGCACGCTCTGTAGGCTTCTGACCCACCCCAGGCCCCAACAGAAGCCTCCCCCGCACGCTCTGCAGGCTTCCGACCCACCCCAGGCCGCACCAGAAGCCTCCCCCGCACGCTCTGCAGGCTTCTCCGCCACCACAGGCCGCACCAGAGGATCTTTTGCACCTCTCTGGACGCCACCCAGAGACTCCAGGCCGCACCAGAGGCCCCCCCCCCAACCATTTACAGGCTGCAGTGCCAGCCTAGGCCCCGCTGGCAGCCTCCCTTGTCTGCTTTGGAAGGCCTCCCATCCACTCCAGACCTGGCCTGGAGGCCTCCCTCGACTGCTCCCGGGGCCCTCGAAGCCACCCTAGGCCTTTCTGGAGGACCTGCTCGACCGCTCGGGCGGCGGCTTCTGACGCACCCCTCGGCCATCCGGCGCCCAGCAGCTCCCAGGGCCAGGCACCGGCCTCCCCCTCCGGCCGCCCCTGGGGCCGGGGGGTGGCTCGGACTCGGCGCCCCCCAACGTGTCGTCCCGTCCCCCCCCCGCCCCGCACCGCCGAACATTTCGCTGCAGCCGAGGGCTTGCCGCTCGACGCCTACCCCACCCGCCCAGCCCCCCCTGCGGCCCGGCGCTGCCCCGGCCGCTGCGCCCCCGCCTCTCATCGCTCCCCCCACCCGGCAACCGGCCGCCGGGCACGGCAAGTCCCAGGGCAGGGAACAGGTGCTGCCGGGACCCCGTGCTGGCTGCCGGCTTCCCGGGGCTGCCCCGGGCACGGACAGGTCGCCCCCCCCGCCCCGGCGAATGTTCACCGAACCGGCTGCCGGCTGCCTTCGAGCACCCCCCCGCCCCCCGCCCACTATCGTCCCCCCCGCCCCCCCCTCCGCCTCCGCTGCCGCTTCTCCCCCGCACCGCCTCCACTGCCTCCCCCCGCCCGCCCGGCGAACGAGTCGCCGGATCCGTAGGGTGCCGGAGCCCGAACGGCGAGCGGCTCCGGCTGCTGCCGGGACCGCGGGGATTCGAGCCGGTCCGGCCGCGGCCGGGAACCCCGTGCCGGAAGCCGGCATCCCGGGACGGCCCCGGGACGGCCCCGGTCGCCGGCCGGGTGACGTTCAGCGAAGCGGCTGCCGCCAGTCTTTGGGCCTCCCCCGTGCCGGGGCCGCGGGGCTTCGAGCCGGTCCGGCCGCGGCCGGGATCCCGGGCCGGACGATGGCTTCCCGGGCCGGTCCCGGTCGCCTCCCGGGTGACGTTCACCGAAGCGGCTGCCGGCTGTCTTCGAGCCCCCCCCCCCCCTCCGCCTCCGCTGCCGCTTCTCCCCGCACCCCCTCCACTGCCTCCCCCCGCCGCCGGCGAACGAGGTCGCCGGATCTGTAGGGTGCCGGGAGCCCGAACGGCGAGCGGCTCCGGCTGCTGCCGGACCGCGGGGATTCGAGCCGCTCCGGCCGCGGCCGGGACCCCGTGCCGGAAGCCGGCATCCCCGGACGGCCCCGGGACGGCCCCGGTCGCCGGCCGGGTGACGTTCACCGAAGCGGCTGACGGCTGTCTTCGAGCCCCCCCCCCCTCCGCCTCCGCTGCCGCTTCTGCCCGCACCCCCTCCACTGCCCTCCCCCCCGCCGCCGGCGAAAGAGTCGGCGGATCCGTAGGGTGCCGGGAGCCCGAACGGCGAGCGGCTCCGGCTGCTGCCGGGACCGCGGGGATTCGAGCCGGTCCGGCCGCGGCCGGGACCCCGTGCCGGAAGCCGGCATCCCGGGACGGCCCCGGGACGGCCCCGGTCGCCGGCCGGGTGACGTTCAGCGAAGCGGCTGCCGCCAGTCTTTGGGCCTCCCCCGTGCCGGGGCCGCGGGGCTTCGAGCCGGTCCGGCCGCGGCCGGGATCCCGGGCCGGACGATGGCTTCCCGGGCCGGTCCCGGTCGCCTCCCGGGTGACGTTCACCGAAGCGGCTGCCGGCTGTCTTCGAGCCCCCCCCCCCCCTCCGCCTCCGCTGCCGCTTCTCCCCGCACCCCCCTCCACTGCCTCCCCCCGCCGCCGGCGAACGAGTCGCCGGATCCGTAGGGTGCCGGGAGCCCGAACGGCGAGCGGCTCCGGCTGCTGCCGGGACCGCGGGGATTCGAGCCGCTCCGGCCGCGGCCGGGACCCCCCGTGCCGGAAGCCGGCATCCCCGGACAGCCCCGGGACGGCCCCGGTCGCCGGCCGGGTGACGTTCACCGAAGCGGCTGCCGGCTGTCTTCGAGGCCCCCCCCCCCCCTCCGCCTCCGCTGCCGCTTTCTGCCCGCACCCCCTCCACTGCCTCCCCCCGCCGCCGGCGAACGAGTCGGCGGATCCGTAGGGTGCCGGGAGCCCGAACGGCGAGCGGCTCCGGCTGCTGCCGGGGACCGCGGGGATTCGAGCCGGTCCGGCCGCGGCCGGGGACCCCGTGCCGGAAGCCGGCATCCCGGGACGGCCCCGGGACGGCCCCGGTCGCCGGCCGGGTGACGTTCAGCGGAGCGGCTGCCGCCAGTCTTTGGGCCTCCCCCGTGCCGGGGCCGCGGGGATTCGAGCCGGTCCGGCCGCGGCCGGGATCCGGGGCCGGACGATGGCTTCCCGGGCCGGTCCCGGTCGCCTCCCGGGTGACGTTCACCGAAGCGGCTTGACGGCTGTCTTCGAGCCCCCCCCCCCCCCTCCGCCTCCGCGGCCGCTTCTGCCCGCACCCCCTCCACTGCCTCCCCCCGCCGCCCGCGAACGAGTCGCCGGATCTGTAGGGTGCCGGGAGCCCGAACGGCGAGCGGCTCCGGCTGCTGTCGGGACCGCGGGGATTCGAGCCCGGTCCGGCCGCGGCCGGGACCCCGTGCCGGAAGCCGGCATCCCCGGACAGCCCCGGGACGGCCCCGGTCGCCGGCCGGGTGACGTTCACCGAAGCGGCTGCCGGCTGTCTTCGAGCCCCCCCCCCCCTCCGCCTCCGCTGCCGCTTCTCCCCGCACCCCCTCCACTGCCTCCCCCCGCCGCCGGCGAACGAGTCGGCGGATCCATTACCGTCCCGAGAGCCCGAGGCGGCGGCACCCAGTGCGGGTCCGGCCGAGGCCGGGACCCCCGTGCCTGTCGCAGGCTTCCCGGGACGGCCCCGGAACGGCCGCGGTCGCCGGCCGGGTGACGTTCTCCGAAGCGGCTGCCGGCTGTCTTCGAGCCCCCCCCCCCCCCCCCGCCGGAGCCGCGGGGATACGAGCCGGTCCGGCCGCGGCCGGGACCCCCTGTGCCGGAAGCCGGCATCCCGGGACGGCCCCGGGACGGCCCCCGATCGCCTCCTGGGTGACGTTCACCGAAGCGGCTGCCGGCTGTCTTCGAGCCCCCCCCCCCTCCGCCTCCCGCTGCCGCTTCTCCCCGCACCCCCTCCACTGCCTCCCCCCGCCGCCCGCGAACGAGTCGCCGGATCTGTAGGGGGCCGGGAGCCCGAGGCGGCGAGCGGCTCCGGCTGCTGCCGGGACCGCGAGGCTTCGAGCCGGTCCGGCCGCGGCCGGGATCTCGTGCCGAACGTCGTCTTCCCGGGACGGTCCCGGGAGGGGCCCCCAGTCTCCTCCCGGGTTGACGTTCACCGAAGCGGCTGCCGGCTGTCTTCGAGCCCCCCCCCCCCCCCTCCGCCTCCGCGGGCCGCTTCTGCCCGCACCCCCTCCACTGCCTCCCCCCGCCGCCCGCGAACGAGTCGCCGGATCTGTAGGGTGCCGGGAGCCCGAACGGCGAGCGGCTCCGGCTGCTGTCGGGACCGCGGGGATTCGAGCCGGTCCGGCCGCGGCCGGGACCCCGTGCCGGAAGCCGGCATCCCCGGACAGCCCCGGGACGGCCCCGGTCGCCGGCCGGGTGACGTTCACCGAAGCGGCTGCCGGCTGTCTTCGAGCCCCCCCCCCCCCTCCGCCTCCGCTGCCGCTTCTGCCCGCACCCCCTCCACTGCCTCCCCCCGCCGCCGGCGAACGAGTCGGCGGATCCGTAGGGTGCCGGGAGCCCGAACGGCGAGCGGCTCCGGCTGCTGCCGGGACCGCGGGGATTCGAGCCGGTCCGGCCGCGGCCGGGACCCCGTGCCGGAAGCCGGCATCCCGGGACGGCCCCGGGACGGCCCCGGTCGCCGGCCGGGTGACGTTCAGCGGAGCGGCTGCCGCCAGTCTTCGAGCCCCCCCCCCCCCTGCCGGAGCCGCGGGGATACGAGCCGGTCCGGCCGCGGCCGGGACCCCGTGGCGGAAGCCGGCATCCCGGGACGGCCCCGGGACGGCCCCGATCGCCTCCTGGGTGACGTTCACCGAAGCGGCTGCCGGCTGTCTTCGAGCCCCCCCCCCCCCCTCCGCCTCCGCGGCCGCTTCTGCCCGCACCCCCTCCACTGCCTCCCCCCCGCCGCCCGCGAACGAGTCGCCGGATCTGTAGGGTGCCGGGAGCCCGAACGGCGAGCGGCTCCGGCTGCTGCCGGGACCGCGAGGCTTCGAGCCGGTCCGGCCGCGGCCGGGATCTCGTGCCGAACGTCGTCTTCCCGGGACGGTCCCGGGAGGGCCCCAGTCTCCTCCCGGGTGACGTTCACCGAAGCGGCTGCCGGCTGTCTTCGAGCCCCCACCCCTGCCGTGGCCGCGGGGATTCGCCCCGGTCCGGCAGCTGACGGTTCCCTGTGTCGGACGCCGGCTTCCCGGGACTGCCCCGGGACAGCCCCGGTCGCCTCCCGGGTGACGTTCACCGAAGCTGCTGCCGCCTGTCTTTGTCCCCCCCCCCCCGTGCTCTCCCTCAGGCGGGAGGTAGACGTGCTCTCCCTGGGCGAGTAGACGTGCTCTCCCTGGGCGAGTAGACGTGCTCTCCCTGGGCGAGTAGACGTGCTCTCCCTGGGCGAGTAGACGTGCTCTCCCTGGGCGAGTAGACGTGCTCTCCCTGGGCGAGTAGACGTGCTCTCCCTGGGCGAGTAGACGTGCTCTCCCTCGGCGAGTAGACGTGCTCTCCCTCGGCGAGTAGACGTGCTCTCCCTGGGCGAGTAGACGTGCTCTCCCTGGGCGAGTAGACGTGCTCTCCCTGGGCGAGTAGACGTGCTCTCCCTGGGCGAGTAGACGTGCTCTCCCTGGGCGAGTAGACGTGCTCTCCCTCGGCGAGTAACGTGCTCTCCCTCGGCGAGTAGACGTGCTCTCCCTCGGCGAGTAGACGTGCTCTCCCTCGGCGAGTAGACGTGCTCTCCGCGGAGATCGCGCTTGTCGCCAAGGGGTCGCTGTTGCGCTCTGCCTCCGCCTACGTCATCGTACAAGCCGGCGTGATTTCTGCGACCTGCCGCTGGGCGGAGGTCGGCTGGTTGTGCGCTCGGGGAGCTGACGGCCCTCCAGTTCCGTATATGAGGGAACGAGTGACGCCGAGCACTCCCAGGGCAGCGCTGCCGAGCGGCTGCTCCAAGCCACCCGCCAGGCGGCTGGGCAGGGGTCCGTCTGGCTTCTCGGTGGCTTTCGCCCGGGTCAGAGAGGGGACCCGCGGGGCCGAACAAAGGCGCGGCGGTTTGGAGCGGCCGCTGGCGCACCCTCAGCGGTGTTGGATGGGTTTCGCTCGTCCGTGAGCCGGAGCCCAGCCCGGGCTCAGCAACGAAAGCGGGGAAAAGAAAAAAAGTTGACGAG
>NW_027142702.1:155000-165000 GCF_026170545.1 Melanerpes formicivorus
TTAGTGCACTGAGCCGTGCGGCGGCAGGTAGACGTGCTCTCCTTCCCGAGGAGGTAGACGTGCTCTCCCTGGCGAGGGCGGGACTTAGTGCACTGAGCCGTGCGGCGGCAGGTAGACGTGCTCTCCTTCCCGAGGAGGTAGACGTGCTCTCCTTCCCAGGAGGTAGACGTGCTCTCCTTCCCGAGGAGGTAGACGTGCTCTCCTTCCCAGGAGGTAGACGTGCTCTCCTTCCCGAGGAGGTAGACGTGCTCTCCTTCCCAGGAGGTAGACGTGCTCTCCTTCCCAGGTGGTAGACGTGCTCTCCCTCGGTGAGTAGACGTGCTCTCCCTGAGCTGGCAGGTAGACGTGCTCTCCATGGCGAGGGGGGACTTAGTGCACTGAGCCGTGCGGCAGGAGGTAGACGTGCTCCCCGCGGCCGGGCGGGCACTTAGCGCGCGGAGGCTGGAACCGCGGGGTAGACGTGGTCCCCGGGACGAGGGCCGCCTGGTATCGCCCGCCCGGCCCCCAACCCCCCCCCCCCGCGGCGGCGTAAATGAAGAGAGGCAGTCGGCATGAAACCTTCTTTTATTAAGTGTTGTTTTCATCGAGCGTCTTTCATTAAAGGTTGTGTTCTGAAGCAGTCTTTTCTTCAACAGCGCTGTTCTCCGGGGAGAAGGTCTGCCGGCATCTCTAGAAATCTCCCCCCGCCCCTGACCGCCTCCCCCCCCCGCCCCCGTTGCCGGTTTGCGCGGCGCCCCCCCCTCCCGACGTTGCCTCTTGCCGCTACCCCCGCCCCCCCCCCGCTGCCGGTTTGCGCGGAGCCCCCCCTCCCGACGTTGCCTCTTGCCGCTACCCCCCGCCCCCCCCCCGCTGCCGGTTTGCGCGGAGCTCCCCCTTCCCGCCGTTGCCTCTTGCCGCTACCCCCCGCCCCCCCCCCGCTGCCGGTTTGCGCGGAGCCCCCCCTTCCCGCCGTTGCCTCTTGCCGCTACCCCCCGCCCCCCCCCCGCTGCCGGTTTGCGCGGAGCCCCCCCTTCCCGCCGTTGCCTCTTGCCGCTACCCCCCCGCCCCCCCCCCGCTGCCGGTTTGCGCGGAGCCCCCCCTTCCCGCCGTTGCCTCTTGCCGCTACCCCCGCCCCCCCCCGCTGCCGGTTTGCGCGGAGCCCCCCCTTCCCGCCGTTGCCTCTTGCCGCTACCCCCCGCCCCCCCCCCGCTGCCGGTTTGCGCGGAGGCCCCCCTTCCCGCCGTTGCCTCTTGCCGTTACCCCCGCCCCCCCCCCGCTGCCGGTTTGCGCGGAGCGCCCCCGCCTGCCGTTGCCTCTCGCCGCGGCCACCACCGCCCCCTCCACACCCCCGGGCCCCCGTTACCGGTTTGCGCGGAGCCCCCCCTCCCGACGTTGCCTCTTGCCGCTGCTGCCACCCCCAGCTCCCCACACCCCCCCGGCTCCCGTTAGCGGTTTGCGCGGAGCCCCCCCTTCCCGCCGTTGCCTCTTGCCGCTACCCCCGCCCCCCCCCCCCCCCGCTGCCGGTTTGCGCGGAGCCCCCCCGCCTGCCGTTGCCTCTTGCCGCGGCCGCCACCGCCCCCCCCCACACCCCCCGGCCCCCGTTACCGGTTTGCGCGGAGCCCCCCCTCCCGACGTTGCCTCTTGCCGCTGCTGCCACCCCCAGCTCCCCACACCCCCCGGCTCCCGTTAGCGGTTTGCGCGGAGCCCCCCCTTCCCGCCGTTGCCTCTTGCCGCTACCCCCGCCCCCCCCCCCCCCCGCAGCCGGTTTGCGCGGAGCCCCCCCGCCTGCCGTTGCCTCTTGCCGCGGCCGCCACCGCCCCCCCCCACACCCCCCCGGCCCCCGTTACCGGTTTGCGCGGAGCCCCCCCTCCCGACGTTGCCTCTTGCCGCTGCTGCCACCCCCAGCTCCCCACACCCCCCGGCTCCCGTTAGCGGTTTGCGCGGAGCCCCCCCTTCCCCCCTTCGCGGGCTGCCGCTTCCCTCCCGGGCTGCCCGGCTGCTCTCTAACCCCTGCGACCGAGGCGGCGCTGTTAGGGCGGCCGTGCCGGTGCCCCTTGCCGCAGCTAGCCTCTCGCCGCTGCCCCTCCCGTCCGTCGTCCCCCGTCCCCAAAAACTTGCTGCTCTCCACGCTGGAGCCTGCACGGGGGAGGTTGCGCTCCGCTCCTCCGGCCCTAAAGCCGCCCTCGCCCGCCCCCCGGCTTGCCGCTTGGCTCAGCTGCCCGCCCGCCCGCTAATCCCCCCAACGCCCCCACCCCAAAAACACCCCAGCCCTACCGCATGCCGCTCCCCCCTCTCCCCGCTCTCGCTGACCGCTGCCACCCCCCCCCCACCCCTCCCCCCCGAAACAAACCCCCCAGCCCTACCGCATGCCGCTCCCCCTCTCTCCCTAGCCTGCCCCCCCCCGCCGTCGCTTGCTGCCGCCGCCGCCGCCGCCGCCGCCGCCGCCGCCGGGACCCGCCTTGGTCTGGTGGCGCGCGCTCGGAGATCCCCGGCTACCCGTCCGTCCGTCCCTCCCTCCCGCCCCGCCCCGGGGGAGGGCCCGGGGCAGCGCGGGCAGGCGGGGAGCAAAAAAAGGCGCGGGCGCCAAAAAACGTCGGGGTCCCGGGGTGGCGGAGGGGGGCGGCGGCGGGGGCGGCGGCGGGTACACGGCGCCGGGTCCAGGGCGCCGGGTCCAGCCCGTCCCGGGGCGGGGGACAGGTGGTGTCGTCCGTCCCCGCCCCCGTAACCTGCTCTGAAGCATCCGCTTCCCGCCGCGGTTCGCCCTCCACCCCCCCCGCCGCACACGCAGCTGCCGCTTCCCGCCGCCTCTGCCCCCCGCCCCGGGATCAACCACCCGCCGGGTCCAGCCGGTCCCGGTCCCGGGAACCTGCTCCCGGGGCCAGCCGGAGCCACGCCCCCTCCTCTGACGCTTCCAGCTGCCGCCTCCCCTCCCACCCCCCAAACTCACACTGGCCCTCGCCGGCCCGCCCACCCGCCTACCTGCTTGCCCGCCGCCGCTGGGTGGCGTGCCGGACACTCGCACACAGGTACACAGACAGGGACACAGGGACACAGGCACTCAGGCACACAGGGACACAGGGACACAAGGACACAGGGACACAGGCACTCAGGCACTCAGGCACTCAGGGACACAGGGACACAGGGACACAGGCACTCAGGCACTCAGGGACACAGGGACACAGGGACACAGGGACACAGGCACTCAGGCACTCAGGGACACAGGGACACAGGGACACAGGGACACAGGCACTCAGGCACACAGGGACACAGGTGGCGGGCCGGAGGCCTCTCTCCACTGTGTGGCAGGGGTCCAAGAGCCACCCCAGCCCAACCCAGAGGGTCTTTTGCACCTCTCTAGAGGCCACCCAGAGACCCCAGGCCGCAGCAGAAGCCTCCCCCGCATGCTCTGCAGGCTTCCGACCCACCCCAGGCCGCACCAGAAGCCTCCCCCGCAAGCTCTGCAGGCTTCCGACCCACCCCTGGCCGCAGCAGAAGCCTCTCCCGCACGCTCTGCAGGCTTCCGACCCACCCCAGGCCGCAGCAGAAGCCTCTCCCGCACGCTCTGCAGGCTTCTCAGCCACCCCAGGCCGCAGCAGAAGCCTCCCCCGCACGCACTGCAGGCTTCTCAGCCACCCCAGGCCGCACCAGAAGCCTCTCCCGCACGCTCTGCAGGCTTCTCAGCCACCCCAGGCCGCACCAGAAGCCTCCCCCGCACGCTCTGCAGGCTTCTCAGCCACCCCAGGCCGCAGCAGAAGCCTCCCCCGCATGCTCTGCAGGCTTCCGACCCACCCCAGGCCGCACCAGAAGCCTCCCCCGCACGCTCTGCAGGCTTCTCAGCCACCCCAGGCCGCAGCAGAAGCCTCTCCCGCACGCTCTGCAGGCTTCTCAGCCACCCCAGGCCGCACCAGAAGCCTCTCCCGCACGCTCTGCAGGCTTCTCAGCCACCCCAGGCCGCACCAGAAGCCTCCCCCGCACGCTCTGCAGGCTTCTCAGCCACCCCAGGCCGCAGCAGAAGCCTCTCCCGCACGCTCTTCAGGCTTCTCAGCCACCCCAGGCCGCAGCAGAAGCCTCCCCCGCACGCTCTGCAGGCTTCTCAGCCACCCCAGGCCGCACCAGAAGCCTCCCCCGCACGCTCTGCAGGCTTCTCAGCCACCCCAGGCCGCACCAGAAGCCTCCCCCGCACGCTCTGCAGGCTTCCCACCCACCCCAGGCCGCAGCAGAAGCCTCTCCCGCACGCCCTGCAGGCTTCTCAGCCACCCCAGGCCGCAGCAGAAGCCTCTCCCGCACGCTCTGCAGGCTTCTCAGCCACCCCAGGCCGCAGCAGAAGCCTCTCCCGCACGCTCTGCAGGCTTCTCAGCCACCCCAGGCCGCAGCAGAAGCCTCTCCCGCACGCTCTGCAGGCTTCTCAGCCACCCCAGGCCGCACCAGAAGCCTCTCCCGCACGCTCTGCAGGCTTCTCAGCCACCCCAGGCCGCAGCAGAAGCCTCTCCCGCACGCTCTGCAGGCTTCTCAGCCACCCCAGGCCGCAGCAGAAGCCTCTCCCGCACGCTCTGCAGGCTTCTCAGCCACCCCAGGCCCCAACAGAAGCCTCTCCCGCACGCTCTGCAGGCTTCCGACCCACCCCAGGCCGCACCAGAAGCCTCCCCCGCACGCTCTGTAGGCTTCTGACCCACCCCAGGCCCCAACAGAAGCCTCCCCCGCACGCTCTGCAGGCTTCCGACCCACCCCAGGCCGCACCAGAAGCCTCCCCCGCACGCTCTGCAGGCTTCTCCGCCACCACAGGCCGCACCAGAGGATCTTTTGCACCTCTCTGGACGCCACCCAGAGACTCCAGGCCGCACCAGAGGCCCCCCCCCCCAACCATTTACAGGCTGCAGTGCCAGCCTAGGCCCCGCTGGCAGCCTCCCTTGTCTGCTTTGGAAGGCCTCCCATCCACTCCAGACCTGCCTGGAGGCCTCCCTCGACTGCTCCCGGGGCCCTCGAAGCCACCCTAGGCCTTTCTGGAGGACCTGCTCGACCGCTCGGGCGGCTTCTGACGCACCCTCGGCCATCCGGCGCCCAGCAGCTCCCAGGGCCAGGCACCGGCCTCCCCCTCCGGCCGCCCCTGGGGCCGGGGGTGGCTCGGACTCGGCGCCCCCAACGTGTCGTCCCGTCCCCCCCCCGCCCCGCACCGCCGAACATTCGCTGCAGCCGAGGGCTTGCCGCTCGACGCCTACCCCACCCGCCCAGCCCCCCGCTGCGGCCCGGCGCTGCCCCGGCCGCTGCGCCCCGCCTCTCATCGCTCCCCCCACCCGGCAACCGGCCGCCGGGCACGGCAAGTCCCAGGGCAGGGAACAGGTGCTGCCGGGACCCCCGTGCTGGCTGCCGGCTTCCCGGGGCTGCCCCGGGCACGGACAGGTCGCCCCCCCCGCCCCGGCGAATGTTCACCGAACCGGCTGCCGGCTGCCTTCGAGCACCCCCCGCCCCCCGCCACTATCGTCCCCCCCCGCCCCCCCTCCGCCTCCGCTGCCGCTTCTCCCCGCACCGCCTCCACTGCCTCCCCCCGCCGCCGGCGAACGAGTCGCCGGATCCGTAGGGTGCCGGGAGCCCGAACGGCGAGCGGCTCCGGCTGCTGCCGGGACCGCGGGGATTCGAGCCGCTCCGGCCGCGGCCGGGACCCCGTGCCGGAAGCCGGCATCCCGGGACGGCCCCGGAACGGCCGCGGTCGCCGGCCGGGTGACGTTCTCCGAAGCGGCTGCCGGCTGTCTTCGAGCCCCCCCCCCCCCCGCCGGAGCCGCGGGGATACGAGCCGGTCCGGCCGCGGCCGGGACCCCGTGCCGGAAGCCGGCATCCCGGGACGGCCCCGGGACGGCCCCGATCGCCTCCTGGGTGACGTTCACCGAAGCGGCTGCCGGCTGTCTTCGAGCCCCCCCCCCTCCGCCTCCGCTGCCGCTTCTCCCCGCACCCCCTCCACTGCCTCCCCCCGCCGCCCGCGAACGAGTCGCCGGATCTGTAGGGGGCCGGGAGCCCGAGGCGGCGAGCGGCTCCGGCTGCTGCCGGGACCGCGAGGCTTCGAGCCGGTCCGGCCGCGGCCGGGATCTCGTGCCGAACGTCGTCTTCCCGGGACGGTCCCGGGAGGGCCCCAGTCTCCTCCCGGGTGACGTTCACCGAAGCGGCTGCCGGCTGTCTTCGAGCCCCCCCCCCCTCCGCCTCCGCTGCCGCTTCTCCCCGCACCCCCTCCACTGCCTCCCCCCGCCGCCGGCGAACGAGTCGGCGGATCCATACCGTCCCGAGAGCCCGAGGCGGCGGCACCCAGTGCGGGTCCGGCCGAGGCCGGGACCCCGTGCCTGTCGCAGGCTTCCCGGGACGGCCCCGGAACGGCCGCGGTCGCCGGCCGGGTGACGTTCTCCGAAGCGGCTGCCGGCTGTCTTCGAGCCCCCCCCCCCCCTGCCGGAGCCGCGGGGATACGAGCCGGTCCGGCCGCGGCCGGGACCCCGTGCCGGAAGCCGGCATCCCGGGACGGCCCCGGGACGGCCCCGATCGCCTCCTGGGTGACGTTCACCGAAGCGGCTGCCGGCTGTCTTCGAGCCCCCCCCCCCCCCTCCGCCTCCGCGGCCGCTTCTGCCCGCACCCCCTCCACTGCCTCCCCCCGCCGCCCCGCGAACGAGTCGCCGGATCTGTAGGGTGCCGGGAGCCCGAACGGCGAGCGGCTCCGGCTGCTGTCGGGACCGCGGGGATTCGAGCCGGTCCGGCCGCGGCCGGGACCCCGTGCCGGAAGCCGGCATCCCCGGACAGCCCCGGGACGGCCCCGGTCGCCGGCCGGGTGACGTTCACCGAAGCGGCTGCCGGCTGTCTTCGAGCCCCCCCCCCCCTCCGCCTCCGCTGCCGCTTCTCCCCGCACCCCCTCCACTGCCTCCCCCCGCCGCCGGCGAACGAGTCGGCGGATCCATACCGTCCCGAGAGCCCGAGGCGGCGGCACCCA
Source organism: Melanerpes formicivorus (assembly GCF_026170545.1). Taxonomy (NCBI): domain Eukaryota; kingdom Metazoa; phylum Chordata; class Aves; order Piciformes; family Picidae; genus Melanerpes; species Melanerpes formicivorus. Next base: position 161,941 of record NW_027142702.1, read on the forward strand.
GTGCGGGTCCGGCCGAGGCCGGGACCCCGTGCCTGTCGCAGGCTTCCCGGGACGGCCCCGGAACAGCCGCGGTCGCCGGCCGGGTGACGTTCTCCGAAGCGGCTGCCGGCTGTCTTCGAGCCCCCCCCCCCCCCGCCGGAGCCGCGGGGATACGAGCCGGTCCGGCCGCGGCCGGGACCCCGTGCCGGAAGCCGGCATCCCGGGACGGCCCCGGGACGGCCCCGATCGCCTCCTGGGTGACGTTCACCGAAGCGGCTGCCGGCTGTCTTCGAGCCCCCCCCCCCTCCGCCTCCGCTGCCGCTTCTCCCCGCACCCCCTCCACTGCCTCCCCCCGCCGCCCGCGAACGAGTCGCCGGATCTGTAGGGGGCCGGGAGCCCGAGGCGGCGAGCGGCTCCGGCTGCTGCCGGGACCGCGAGGCTTCGAGCCGGTCCGGCCGCGGCCGGGATCTCGTGCCGAACGTCGTCTTCCCGGGACGGTCCCGGGAGGGCCCCAGTCTCCTCCCGGGTGACGTTCACCGAAGCGGCTGCCGGCTGTCTTCGAGCCCCCCCCCCCCTCCGCCTCCGCTGCCGCTTCTCCCCGCACCCCCTCCACTGCCTCCCCCCGCCGCCGGCGAACGAGTCGGCGGATCCATACCGTCCCGAGAGCCCGAGGCGGCGGCACCCAGTGCGGGTCCGGCCGAGGCCGGGACCCCGTGCCTGTCGCAGGCTTCCCGGGACGGCCCCGGAACGGCCGCGGTCGCCGGCCGGGTGACGTTCTCCGAAGCGGCTGCCGGCTGTCTTCGAGCCCCCCCCCCCCCTGCCGGAGCCGCGGGGATACGAGCCGGTCCGGCCGCGGCCGGGACCCCGTGCCGGAAGCCGGCATCCCGGGACGGCCCCGGGACGGCCCCGATCGCCTCCTGGGTGACGTTCACCGAAGCGGCTGCCGGCTGTCTTCGAGCCCCCCCCCCCCCCCTCCGCCTCCGCGGCCGCTTCTGCCCGCACCCCCTCCACTGCCTCCCCCCGCCGCCCGCGAACGAGTCGCCGGATCTGTAGGGTGCCGGGAGCCCGAACGGCGAGCGGCTCCGGCTGCTGTCGGGACCGCGGGGATTCGAGCCGGTCCGGCCGCGGCCGGGACCCCGTGCCGGAAGCCGGCATCCCCGGACAGCCCCGGGACGGCCCCGGTCGCCGGCCGGGTGACGTTCACCGAAGCGGCTGCCGGCTGTCTTCGAGCCCCCCCCCCCCTCCGCCTCCGCTGCCGCTTCTCCCCGCACCCCCTCCACTGCCTCCCCCCGCCGCCGGCGAACGAGTCGGCGGATCCATACCGTCCCGAGAGCCCGAGGCGGCGGCACCCAGTGCGGGTCCGGCCGAGGCCGGGACCCCGTGCCTGTCGCAGGCTTCCCGGGACGGCCCCGGAACGGCCGCGGTCGCCGGCCGGGTGACGTTCTCCGAAGCGGCTGCCGGCTGTCTTCGAGCCCCCCCCCCCCCTGCCGGAGCCGCGGGGATACGAGCCGGTCCGGCCGCGGCCGGGACCCCGTGCCGGAAGCCGGCATCCCGGGACGGCCCCGGGACGGCCCCGATCGCCTCCTGGGTGACGTTCACCGAAGCGGCTGCCGGCTGTCTTCGAGCCCCCCCCCCCTCCGCCTCCGCTGCCGCTTCTCCCCGCACCCCCTCCACTGCCTCCCCCCGCCGCCCGCGAACGAGTCGCCGGATCTGTAGGGGGCCGGGAGCCCGAGGCGGCGAGCGGCTCCGGCTGCTGCCGGGACCGCGAGGCTTCGAGCCGGTCCGGCCGCGGCCGGGATCTCGTGCCGAACGTCGTCTTCCCGGGACGGTCCCGGGAGGGCCCCAGTCTCCTCCCGGGTGACGTTCACCGAAGCTGCTGCCGCCTGTCTTTGTCCCCCCCCCCCGTGCTCTCCCTCAGGCGGGAGGTAGACGTGCTCTCCCTGGGCGAGTAGACGTGCTCTCCCTGGGCGAGTAGACGTGCTCTCCCTGGGCGAGTAGACGTGCTCTCCCTGGGCGAGTAGACGTGCTCTCCCTGGGCGAGTAGACGTGCTCTCCCTGGGCGAGTAGACGTGCTCTCCCTGGGCGAGTAGACGTGCTCTCCCTGGGCGAGTAGACGTGCTCTCCCTCGGCGAGTAGACGTGCTCTCCCTGGGCGAGTAGACGTGCTCTCCCTGGGCGAGTAGACGTGCTCTCCCTGGGCGAGTAGACGTGCTCTCCCTGGGCGAGTAGACGTGCTCTCCCTCGGCGAGTAGACGTGCTCTCCCTGGGCGAGTAGACGTGCTCTCCCTCGGCGAGTAGACGTGCTCTCCCTGGGCGAGTAGACGTGCTCTCCCTCGGCGAGTAGACGTGCTCTCCCTCGGCGAGTAGACGTGCTCTCCCTCGGCGAGTAGACGTGCTCTCCCTCGGCGAGTAGACGTGCTCTCCGCGGAGATCGCGCTTGTCGCCAAGGGGTCGCTGTTGCGCTCTGCCTCCGCCTACGTCATCGTACAAGCCGGCGTGATTTCTGCGACCTGCCGCTGGGCGGAGGTCGGCTGGTTGTGCGCTCGCGGAGCTGACGGCCCTCCAGTTCCGTATATGAGGGAACGAGTGACGCCGAGCACTCCCAGGGCAGCGCTGCCGAGCGGCTGCTCCAAGCCACCCGCCAGGCGGCTGGGCAGGGGTCCGTCTGGCTTCTCGGTGGCTTTCGCCCGGGTCAGAGAGGGGACCCGCGGGGCCGAACAAAGGCGCGGCGGTTTGGAGCGGCCGCTGGCGCACCCTCAGCGGTGTTGGATGGGTTTCGCTCGTCCGTGAGCCGGAGCCCAGCCCGGGCTCAGCAACGAAAGCGGGGAAAAGAAAAAAAGTTGACGAGTGGCTGGCGCCGGCCACTGCCGAAGTGTGGAACCCCCGAAGCGAAGTTTGCCCGGTGGGGCACGGGGGCAGAGAAAGCCGGGGAGACGTGGTGCCGGCGTCGGTCCCACCAAGAATGGAAAGCAAGCCCGTCCAGGCACGGCGAGAGAGAGCCCGGTAAGGGGCAGAGAGAGTTCCCAGCACTGGACCCTCTTCACGGGGGTTCCCCCCCATGGCCAAAGCCGCAGCCCGCGGG
>NW_027142702.1:175000-177500 GCF_026170545.1 Melanerpes formicivorus
GCAAAGTCAGTTGCTCTTGGAGGGAAGAGCATCTGACTGATTCCTCCCTCACATTGACTTCACAAAATGGTTCGGCAACTACGTAGCCTTTTTGTCACCATAGGCACCCAGACCAGTCCTGCAGATTGGCTGGAGGTTGCGACCAAACGTGATATGAGACCACCAGACGAGGAGATAGGGGTATGTCTGGCTGGAATAGAGTTCATGAACTCCATGATAGCCAATGACAATACTGCCTACGATCCTATCTGGAATGAGAAACTGATAGTATTGCCGGAGGTGTATGTAGGACCCACTTCTCCAGCTCATGGGAAAGATATCCGAGATGAAAGCACAGAGAGGAGCAGGAACGAGGAGGTGGAGTGTCCTGAAACCCCGAGCTCTATGAGTCAGCTCTCAGTACTAACCGCATCGCCCGAGTTGGATAATACAGCTGACATCTGTCCTGGGACCCCCCTGGTGAAGATGCCAGAGGACAACCCGACATGTCCATGCTGTACCACTCGGGCAGGCAATATGACGAGGTTGATTGACCATCTAAAGAGAGCCCATGGGAAAAGAAAGATCAATTTCCAATGTTCCCGCTGCGGGAAGACAAATGAAAAGCATCATAGTATCTCATGCCATCTCCCAAAATGCAAAGGGGTCCAAGAGCCTACCCAGGTAGAAGGGTTTATGTGTGAAGAATGTAAAAAATGTTTTAAAACTAAAATTGGCTTGGGACAACATAAGAGATTAGCTCACCCAGCCCTGAGAAACGCAGAAAGAATTGAAGCATCTCGCCCCAAAGAGACCTCTAAAAGAGGTGCTCACAAGAAAATCTGGTCCCAAGAGGAAACAGAGTTATTACAGAAACTAAATCAAGAATTTGAAGGGAGGAAAAATATTAACAAATTGATTGCTGAAAAATTAACAACTAAAACAGCCAAACAGATCAGTGAAAAGAGAAGACTATTAAGAGAAACTGTGGTGCCAGAAAGAGAGAAAACACAAGAGAGCAAGAACAGGTTAAAAGAGGAGAGGACTGTGATTCCATCTTCTGGTGAAAGGGAGCTGCTAGCCCACTATAAAAAGACTATTAATGAAAAGATGACATCAGGGAAGCTGCCCATCCTTAAAAATACATATAAACAAATAATTGAAGGCAAAACAGACTCATTAAAATTACTCAATGAGGTAGCTCAGGACCAATATTTGTATTTGTTTGAGAAATCAATTGAACAGAAAGTGCCAAAAAAGAGCCAACATAAACCTCAGCAGAAGAAACCTCAAAAGGAATGGATGAGAAAAAGAGCCAGAAAGCGTGGAGAATTTCTCCGATTCCAACGCCTCTTCCGCTTAGATCGAGGGAAGTTAGCTAATATGATTCTGGATGAAAAAGACTCTGCGCAATGTGCCATCCCCCTGGAAGAGGTCAGTAACACCTTCAGATCTAGGTGGGAGTCTCAGAATTTATTTCAAGGACTTGGAGCATTCCAGTCTGTGGGGCGGGCGGATAATTCGGCTTTTAAGGAATTGATTACAGAGAAAGAGATCCTTAAGAATATCAAAGACATGAATAAAAAATCGGCACCAGGCCCTGATGGGATCACCCTGAAGGCCCTGCTTAAAATGGATCCAAATTGTGAGGAGATCAAAGAACTATTTAATCTCTGGCTGTTAAGTGGCAAAATTCCAGATGTAATAAGGGGATGCCGAACAATCCTAATACCTAAATCATCAGCGCCCGAACGCCAAAATGATATTAATAACTGGCGGCCAATTACTATTGGTTCCATCATCCTGAGACTCTATTCAAGAATCTTAACTGCGAGGTTGGCAAAGGCGTGTCCCATTAACCCCAGGCAGAGAGGCTTCATTCAATCTTCTGGCTGTGCTGAGAACTTAAAATTATTACAGCTATTAATTAGGAATGCAAAGAAACAAAAGAAACCCCTGGGGGTTGTCTTTGTCGATTTGGCCAAAGCCTTTGATTCAGTGAGCCACACCCACATCCTGGCTGTGCTAAAGCAAAAGGGCCTGGATGACCACATAATAGCATTAATTAAGGACTTCTATCAAAACATCCACACCGGAATCAAAACTAAAGAAGGAGAGTCTGAGTCAATAGGAATCAAAACTGGTGTGAAACAGGGCGATCCCATGTCACCACTCCTCTTTAACCTGTGCATTGACCCTCTGTTATGTAAATTAGAAGAAGGTGGGGAGGGGTTCCAACACGGGAATGGTAAATTAACAGCTCTGGCTTTTGCAGACGACCTGGTCCTGCTGAGTAAGTCCCAATCAGGAATGGAGAAAAATATTGAAATTCTAGAAGCATTTTGTGACTTAACTGGATTAAAAACGCAGGGGGAAAAGTGCCATGGTTTCTTTATTCAACCAACTAAGGACTCTTATACCATCAATGACTGTCCTCCATGGCTTATCAGCGGTACCCCTTTAAACATGATCCACCCGGGTCAGTCAGAGAAATATCTTGGCTTGCAAATCGACCCTTGGG
>NW_027142702.1:182500-192500 GCF_026170545.1 Melanerpes formicivorus
CTCTCGCCGCGGCCACCACCGCCCCCTCCACACCCCCGGGCCCCCGTTACCGGTTTGCGCGGAGCCCCCCCTCCCGACGTTGCCTCTTGCCGCTGCTGCCACCCCCAGCTCCCCACACCCCCCGGCTCCCGTTAGCGGTTTGCGCGGAGCCCCCCCTTCCCGCCGTTGCCTCTTGCCGCTACCCCCGCCCCCCCCCCCCCCGCTGCCGGTTTGCGCGGAGCCCCCCCGCCTGCCGTTGCCTCTTGCCGCGGCCGCCACCGCCCCCCCCCACACCCCCCGGCCCCCGTTACCGGTTTGCGCGGAGCCCCCCCTCCCGACGTTGCCTCTTGCCGCTGCTGCCACCCCCAGCTCCCCACACCCCCCGGCTCCCGTTAGCGGTTTGCGCGGAGCCCCCCCTTCCCGCCGTTGCCTCTTGCCGCTACCCCCCGCCCCCCCCCCCCCGCAGCCGGTTTGCGCGGAGCCCCCCCGCCTGCCGTTGCCTCTTGCCGCGGCCGCCACCGCCCCCCCCCACACCCCCCGGCCCCCGTTACCGGTTTGCGCGGAGCCCCCCCTCCCGACGTTGCCTCTTGCCGCTGCTGCCACCCCCAGCTCCCCACACCCCCCCGGCTCCCGTTAGCGGTTTGCGCGGAGCCCCCCCCTTCCCCCCTTCGCGGGCTGCCGCTTCCCTCCCGGGCTGCCCGGCTGCTCTCTAACCCCTGCGACCGAGGCGGCGCTGTTAGGGCGGCCGTGCCGGTGCCCCTTGCCGCAGCTAGCCTCTCGCCGCTGCCCCTCCCGTCCGTCGTCCCCCGTCCCCAAAAACTTGCTGCTCTCCACGCTGGAGCCTGCACGGGGGAGGTTGCGCTCCGCTCCTCCGGCCCTAAAGCCGCCCTCGCCCGCCCCCCCGGCTTGCCGCTTGGCTCGGCTGCCCGCCCGCCCGCTAATCCCCCCAACGCCCCCACCCCAAAAACACCCCAGCCCTACCGCATGCCGCTCCCCCTCTCCCCGCTCTCGCTGACCGCTGCCACCCCCCCCCACCCCTCCCCCCCGAAACAAACCCCCCAGCCCTACCGCATGCCGCTCCCCCTCTCTCCCTAGCCTGCCCCCCCCGCCGTCGCTTGCTGCCGCCGCCGCCGCCGCCGCCGCCGCCGCCGCCGGGACCCCGCCTCGGTCTGGTGGCGCGCGCTCGGAGATCCCCGGCTACCCGTCCGTCCGTCCCTCCCTCCCGCCCCGCCCCGCCCCGGGGGAGGGCCCGGGGCAGCGCGGGCAGGCGGGGAGCAAAAAAAGGCGCGGGCGCCAAAAAACGTCGGGGTCCCGGGGTGGCGGAGGGGGGCGGCGGCGGGGGCGGCGGCGGGTACACGGCGCCGGGTCCAGGGCGCCGGGTCCAGCCCGTCCCGGGGCGGGGACAGGTGGTGTCGTCCGTCCCCGCCCCCGTAACCTGCTCTGAAGCATCCGCTTCCCGCCGCGGTTCGCCCTCCACCCCCCCGCCGCACACGCAGCTGCCGCTTCCCGCCGCCTCTGCCCCCCGCCCCGGGATCAACCACCCGCCGGGTCCAGCCGGTCCCGGTCCTGGGAACCTGCTCCCGGGGCCAGCCGGAGCCACGCCCCCTCCTCTGACGCTTCCAGCTGCCGCCTCCCCTCCCACCCCCCAAACTCACACTGGCCCTCGCCGGCCCGCCCACCCGCCTACCTGCTTGCCCGCCGCCGCTGGGTGGCGTGCCGGACACTCGCACACAGGTACACAGACAGGGACACAGGGACACAGGCACTCAGGCACACAGGGACACAGGGACACAAGGACACAGGGACACAGGCACTCAGGCACTCAGGCACTCAGGGACACAGGGACACAGGGACACAGGCACTCAGGCACTCAGGGACACAGGGACACAGGGACACAGGGACACAGGCACTCAGGCACTCAGGGACACAGGGACACAGGGACACAGGGACACAGGCACTCAGGCACACAGGGACACAGGTGGCGGGCCGGAGGCCTCTCTCCACTGTGTGGCAGGGGTCCAAGAGCCACCCCAGCCCAACCCAGAGGGTCTTTTGCACCTCTCTAGAGGCCACCCAGAGACCCCAGGCCGCAGCAGAAGCCTCCCCCACATGCTCTGCAGGCTTCCGACCCACCCCAGGCCGCACCAGAAGCCTCCCCCGCAAGCTCTGCAGGCTTCCGACCCACCCCTGGCCGCAGCAGAAGCCTCTCCCGCACGCTCTGCAGGCTTCCGACCCACCCCAGGCCGCAGCAGAAGCCTCTCCCGCACGCTCTGCAGGCTTCTCAGCCACCCCAGGCCGCAGCAGAAGCCTCCCCCGCACGCACTGCAGGCTTCTCAGCCACCCCAGGCCGCACCAGAAGCCTCTCCCGCACGCTCTGCAGGCTTCTCAGCCACCCCAGGCCGCACCAGAAGCCTCCCCCGCACGCTCTGCAGGCTTCTCAGCCACCCCAGGCCGCAGCAGAAGCCTCCCCCGCATGCTCTGCAGGCTTCCGACCCACCCCAGGCCGCACCAGAAGCCTCCCCCGCACGCTCTGCAGGCTTCTCAGCCACCCCAGGCCGCAGCAGAAGCCTCTCCCGCACGCTCTGCAGGCTTCTCAGCCACCCCAGGCCGCACCAGAAGCCTCTCCCGCACGCTCTGCAGGCTTCTCAGCCACCCCAGGCCGCACCAGAAGCCTCCCCCGCACGCTCTGCAGGCTTCTCAGCCACCCCAGGCCGCAGCAGAAGCCTCTCCCGCACGCTCTTCAGGCTTCTCAGCCACCCCAGGCCGCACCAGAAGCCTCCCCCGCACGCTCTGCAGGCTTCTCAGCCACCCCAGGCCGCACCAGAAGCCTCTCCCGCACGCTCTGCAGGCTTCTCAGCCACCCCAGGCCGCACCAGAAGCCTCCCCCGCACGCTCTGCAGGCTTCTCAGCCACCCCAGGCCGCACCAGAAGCCTCCCCCCGCACGCTCTGCAGGCTTCCCACCCACCCCAGGCCGCAGCAGAAGCCTCCCCCGCACGCCCTGCAGGCTTCTCAGCCACCCCAGGCCGCAGCAGAAGCCTCTCCCGCACGCTCTGCAGGCTTCTCAGCCACCCCAGGCCGCAGCAGAAGCCTCTCCCGCACGCTCTGCAGGCTTCTCAGCCACCCCAGGCCGCAGCAGAAGCCTCTCCCGCACGCTCTGCAGGCTTCTCAGCCACCCCAGGCCGCACCAGAAGCCTCTCCCGCACGCTCTGCAGGCTTCTCAGCCACCCCAGGCCGCAGCAGAAGCCTCTCCCGCACGCTCTGCAGGCTTCTCAGCCACCCCAGGCCGCAGCAGAAGCCTCTCCCGCACGCTCTGCAGGCTTCTCAGCCACCCCAGGCCCCAACAGAAGCCTCCCCCGCACGCTCTGTAGGCTTCTGACCCACCCCAGGCCCCAACAGAAGCCTCCCCCGCACGCTCTGCAGGCTTCCGACCCACCCCAGGCCGCACCAGAAGCCTCCCCCGCACGCTCTGCAGGCTTCCGACCCACCCCAGGCCGCACCAGAAGCCTCCCCCGCACGCTCTGTAGGCTTCTGACCCACCCCAGGCCCCAACAGAAGCCTCCCCCGCACGCTCTGCAGGCTTCCGACCCACCCCAGGCCGCACCAGAAGCCTCCCCCGCACGCTCTGCAGGCTTCTCCGCCACCACAGGCCGCACCAGAGGATCTTTTGCACCTCTCTGGACGCCACCCAGAGACTCCAGGCCGCACCAGAGGCCCCCCCCCCAACCATTTACAGGCTGCAGTGCCAGCCTAGGCCCCGCTGGCAGCCTCCCTTGTCTGCTTTGGAAGGCCTCCCATCCACTCCAGACCTGCCTGGAGGCCTCCCTCGACTGCTCCCGGGGCCCTCGAAGCCACCCTAGGCCTTTCTGGAGGACCTGCTCGACCGCTCGGGCGGCTTCTGACGCACCCTCGGCCATCCGGCGCCCAGCAGCTCCCAGGGCCAGGCACCGGCCTCCCCCTCCGGCCGCCCCTGGGGCCGGGGGTGGCTCGGACTCGGCGCCCCCAACGTGTCGTCCCGTCCCCCCCCCGCCCCGCACCGCCGAACATTCGCTGCAGCCGAGGGCTTGCCGCTCGACGCCTACCCCACCCGCCCAGCCCCCCGCTGCGGCCCGGCGCTGCCCCGGCCGCTGCGCCCCGCCTCTCATCGCTCCCCCCACCCGGCAACCGGCCGCCGGGCACGGCAAGTCCCAGGGCAGGGAACAGGTGCTGCCGGGACCCCGTGCTGGCTGCCGGCTTCCCGGGGCTGCCCCGGGCACGGACAGGTCGCCCCCCCCGCCCCGGCGAATGTTCACCGAACCGGCTGCCGGCTGCCTTCGAGCACCCCCCGCCCCCCGCCACTATCGTCCCCCCCCGCCCCCCCTCCGCCTCCGCTGCCGCTTCTCCCCGCACCGCCTCCACTGCCTCCCCCCGCCGCCGGCGAACGAGTCGCCGGATCCGTAGGGTGCCGGGAGCCCGAACGGCGAGCGGCTCCGGCTGCTGCCGGGACCGCGGGGATTCGAGCCGCTCCGGCCGCGGCCGGGACCCCGTGCCGGAAGCCGGCATCCCGGGACGGCCCCGGGACGGCCCCGGTCGCCGGCCGGGTGACGTTCAGCGAAGCGGCTGCCGCCAGTCTTTGGGCCTCCCCCGTGCCGGGGCCGCGGGGCTTCGAGCCGGTCCGGCCGCGGCCGGGATCCGGGGCCGGACGATGGCTTCCCGGGCCGGTCCCGGTCGCCTCCCGGGTGACGTTCACCGAAGCGGCTGACGGCTGTCTTCGAGCCCCCCCCCCCCCCTCCGCCTCCGCGGCCGCTTCTGCCCGCACCCCCCTCCACTGCCTCCCCCCGCCGCCCGCGAACGAGTCGGCGGATCCGTAGGGTGCCGGGAGCCCGAACGGCGAGCGGCTCCGGCTGCTGCCGGGACCGCGGGGATTCGAGCCGGTCCGGCCGCGGCCGGGACCCCGTGCCGGAAGCCGGCATCCCGGGACGGCCCCGGGACGGCCCCGGTCGCCGGCCGGGTGACGTTCAGCGAAGCGGCTGCCGCCAGTCTTTGGGCCTCCCCCGTGCCGGGGCCGCGGGGCTTCGAGCCGGTCCGGCCGCGGCCGGGATCCCGGGCCGGACGATGGCTTCCCGGGCCGGTCCCGGTCGCCTCCCGGGTGACGTTCACCGAAGCGGCTGCCGGCTGTCTTCGAGCCCCCCCCCCCCCTCCGCCTCCGCTGCCGCTTCTCCCCGCACCCCCTCCACTGCCTCCCCCCGCCGCCGGCGAACGAGTCGCCGGATCTGTAGGGTGCCGGGAGCCCGAACGGCGAGCGGCTCCGGCTGCTGCCGGGACCGCGGGGATTCGAGCCGCTCCGGCCGCGGCCGGGACCCCGTGCCGGAAGCCGGCATCCCCGGACGGCCCCGGGACGGCCCCGGTCGCCGGCCGGGTGACGTTCACCGAAGCGGCTGCCGGCTGTCTTCGAGCCCCCCCCCCCTCCGCCTCCGCTGCCGCTTCTGCCCGCACCCCCTCCACTGCCTCCCCCCGCCGCCGGCGAACGAGTCGGCGGATCCGTAGGGTGCCGGGAGCCCGAACGGCGAGCGGCTCCGGCTGCTGCCGGGACCGCGGGGATTCGAGCCGGTCCGGCCGCGGCCGGGACCCCGTGCCGGAAGCCGGCATCCCGGGACGGCCCCGGGACGGCCCCGGTCGCCGGCCGGGTGACGTTCAGCGAAGCGGCTGCCGCCAGTCTTTGGGCCTCCCCCGTGCCGGGGCCGCGGGGATTCGAGCCGGTCCGGCCGCGGCCGGGATCCCGGGCCGGACGATGGCTTCCCGGGCCGGTCCCGGTCGCCTCCCGGGTGACGTTCACCGAAGCGGCTGCCGGCTGTCTTCGAGCCCCCCCCCCCCCTCCGCCTCCGCTGCCGCTTCTCCCCGCACCCCCTCCACTGCCTCCCCCCGCCGCCGGCGAACGAGTCGCCGGATCTGTAGGGTGCCGGGAGCCCGAACGGCGAGCGGCTCCGGCTGCTGCCGGGACCGCGGGGATTCGAGCCGGTCCGGCCGCGGCCGGGACCCCGTGCCGGAAGCCGGCATCCCCGGACAGCCCCGGGACGGCCCCGGTCGCCGGCCGGGTGACGTTCACCGAAGCGGCTGCCGGCTGTCTTCGAGCCCCCCCCCCCCTCCGCCTCCGCTGCCGCTTCTCCCCGCACCCCCTCCACTGCCTCCCCCCGCCGCCGGCGAACGAGTCGGCGGATCCATACCGTCCCGAGAGCCCGAGGCGGCGGCACCCAGTGCGGGTCCGGCCGAGGCCGGGACCCCGTGCCTGTCGCAGGCTTCCCGGGACGGCCCCGGAACGGCCGCGGTCGCCGGCCGGGTGACGTTCTCCGAAGCGGCTGCCGGCTGTCTTCGAGCCCCCCCCCCCCCTGCCGGAGCCGCGGGGATACGAGCCGGTCCGGCCGCGGCCGGGACCCCGTGCCGGAAGCCGGCATCCCGGGACGGCCCCGGGACGGCCCCGATCGCCTCCTGGGTGACGTTCACCGAAGCGGCTGCCGGCTGTCTTCGAGCCCCCCCCCCCTCCGCCTCCGCTGCCGCTTCTCCCCGCACCCCCTCCACTGCCTCCCCCCGCCGCCCGCGAACGAGTCGCCGGATCTGTAGGGGGCCGGGAGCCCGAGGCGGCGAGCGGCTCCGGCTGCTGCCGGGACCGCGAGGCTTCGAGCCGGTCCGGCCGCGGCCGGGATCTCGTGCCGAACGTCGTCTTCCCGGGACGGTCCCGGGAGGGCCCCAGTCTCCTCCCGGGTGACGTTCACCGAAGCGGCTGCCGGCTGTCTTCGAGCCCCCCCCCCCCTCCGCCTCCGCTGCCGCTTCTCCCCGCACCCCCTCCACTGCCTCCCCCCGCCGCCGGCGAACGAGTCGGCGGATCCATACCGTCCCGAGAGCCCGAGGCGGCGGCACCCAGTGCGGGTCCGGCCGAGGCCGGGACCCCGTGCCTGTCGCAGGCTTCCCGGGACGGCCCCGGAACGGCCGCGGTCGCCGGCCGGGTGACGTTCTCCGAAGCGGCTGCCGGCTGTCTTCGAGCCCCCGCCCCCCTGCCGGAGCCGCGGGGATACGAGCCGGTCCGGCCGCGGCCGGGACCCCGTGCCGGAAGCCGGCATCCCGGGACGGCCCCGGGACGGCCCCGATCGCCTCCTGGGTGACGTTCACCGAAGCGGCTGCCGGCTGTCTTCGAGCCCCCCCCCCTCCGCCTCCGCTGCCGCTTCTCCCCGCACCCCCTCCACTGCCTCCCCCCGCCGCCCGCGAACGAGTCGCCGGATCTGTAGGGGGCCGGGAGCCCGAGGCGGCGAGCGGCTCCGGCTGCTGCCGGGACCGCGAGGCTTCGAGCCGGTCCGGCCGCGGCCGGGATCTCGTGCCGAACGTCGTCTTCCCGGGACGGTCCCGGGAGGGCCCCAGTCTCCTCCCGGGTGACGTTCACCGAAGCGGCTGCCGGCTGTCTTCGAGCCCCCACCCCTGCCGTGGCCGCGGGGATTCGCCCCGGTCCGGCAGCTGACGGTTCCCTGTGTCGGACGCCGGCTTCCCGGGACTGCCCCGGGACAGCCCCGGTCGCCTCCCGGGTGACGTTCACCGAAGCTGCTGCCGCCTGTCTTTGTCCCCCCCCCCCCCGTGCTCTCCCTCAGGCGGGAGGTAGACGTGCTCTCCCTGGGCGAGTAGACGTGCTCTCCCTGGGCGAGTAGACGTGCTCTCCCTGGGCGAGTAGACGTGCTCTCCCTGGGCGAGTAGACGTGCTCTCCCTGGGCGAGTAGACGTGCTCTCCCTGGGCGAGTAGACGTGCTCTCCCTGGGCGAGTAGACGTGCTCTCCCTCGGCGAGTAGACGTGCTCTCCCTCGGCGAGTAGACGTGCTCTCCCTGGGCGAGTAGACGTGCTCTCCCTGGGCGAGTAGACGTGCTCTCCCTGGGCGAGTAGACGTGCTCTCCCTGGGCGAGTAGACGTGCTCTCCCTGGGCGAGTAGACGTGCTCTCCCTGGGCGAGTAGACGTGCTCTCCCTCGGCGAGTAGACGTGCTCTCCCTGGGCGAGTAGACGTGCTCTCCCTCGGCGAGTAGACGTGCTCTCCCTCGGCGAGTAGACGTGCTCTCCCTCGGCGAGTAGACGTGCTCTCCCTCGGCGAGTAGACGTGCTCTCCGCGGAGATCGCGCTTGTCGCCAAGGGGTCGCTGTTGCGCTCTGCCTCCGCCTACGTCATCGTACAAGCCGGCGTGATTTCTGCGACCTGCCGCTGGGCGGAGGTCGGCTGGTTGTGCGCTCGCGGAGCTGACGGCCCTCCAGTTCCGTATATGAGGGAACGAGTGACGCCGAGCACTCCCAGGGCAGCGCTGCCGAGCGGCTGCTCCAAGCCACCCGCCAGGCGGCTGGGCAGGGGTCCGTCTGGCTTCTCGGTGGCTTTCGCCCGGGTCAGAGAGGGGACCCGCGGGGCCGAACAAAGGCGCGGCGGTTTGGAGCGGCCGCTGGCGCACCCTCAGCGGTGTTGGATGGGTTTCGCTCGTCCGTGAGCCGGAGCCCAGCCCGGGCTCAGCAACGAAAGCGGGGAAAAGAAAAAAAGTTGACGAGTGGCTGGCGCCGGCCACTGCCGAAGTGTGGAACCCCCGAAGCGAAGTTTGCCCGGTGGGGCACGGGGGCAGAGAAAGCCGGGGAGACGTGGTGCCGGCGTCGGTCCCACCAAGAATGGAAAGCAAGCCCGTCCAGGCACGGCGAGAGAGAGCCCGGTAAGGGGCAGAGAGAGTTCCCAGCACTGGACCCTCTTCACGGGGGTTCCCCCCCATGGCCAAAGCCGCAGCCCGCGGGGGCACGGCATCTAAGGGAAAAGCCAGCGGCGGTGACTGGCCACTCGTATGCTATGGAGCCCGGCATGGGGGGAGGAGGGCAAGCCGGTGCCCCAGCACGGCTTCCTCCTGGCTCCAGAGGGGCGCCCCGTGATGGAGATGTAACTCGGTGCAGCTTGAGGGAAAATGCAAGCCCACATTTCGGGGAGGCAGAGGTGCCCTGTGAGCCGGTGCGGCCCGGTGCAGCTTGCCCCCCCCCCCATCTCTGGAGGGCGCCCCGTTTGCTCCTCCGGCGTGTTGCCCGCACGCCGAGCCCCGTGCCTGCTGGCTGCTCCCGAGGGCGGTGGCGGGTGCGCGTGGCTGTGTCTGTCCCAGAAGAGCGAGGCCGTGGGGCCTCCGCTGGCTTCCTTTCCTTCTGTCCTTGTTGATCGATGAGGCCTTTCGGGTCGCGTCGGAAAGGGCCCCCGGCCGGCAGGGCAAGGGCGGTCTTCCTTTCCACTTCGCTTCCCGTCGCGTGTGAGGTGTCGTCCTCGTTCCCCCAGCCCCGAGCGGCTCGAGCGGGGGGGAGCCGTGGCGTTAGCGGCCCGGCGCGTGCCTTGCCGCATCCTCCCCTTTCCACCTCCCCCCCGGCGCTGGGGCAGGGTTCGGGGACCGGTCTACCGCAACCGGCTTTGTGACTGCTGCGTGGCCCCGTGAGTTTTCAGGTGTCCTAAAACGCGTGAGGCGCCGGTGTCGTCCTCGGTTCCGGGTACCCGCGGGTGCCGGCCGCGAGCAGCTGCGTGTGGCGGGGGTTGGCCGAGCCGAGAGCGAGGCGGCGGCGTCGCGAAAGTTAAAAGGGGCTAAAAGCGGCGCCGCGCGTGAGGCCTCACCTGCCCGGGTGGGGTCCCCGAGGGTTCCTCCCTAAATGAAACCTCTAGCCTGAGAAGGGCGGCTTTGTGGCCCGTACCCCCGCCCGCTGCCGAGCGAGCCGCCCCGGCTCTAAGGTCCTGGCGTGCCGGGGGCGCGCCCCGCTTCCGCGGGTCGCTGTCTCCTCTAGCACGTCCCGGTGCTCCCGTGGCAAGGCGGGGAGAGAGACGAGGGCCTTCTCCCCGCCGGGCGTGTCGGTATCGCTCGCTTCCGCTGCTGCTGCCTGAATCGTGCCCGGGATCTGGCAGCCAGGGGCCGGCCTCGGGGGCGGGGGAGCCCCAGCCGGCCTCTGTGGCCGCGTGGAGTCGGGAAGCGTGTGCTTGCGTGCGCACGCGAGGGAACTAGCCGCGTCAGCGGGTTGCC
>NW_027142702.1:207500-208937 GCF_026170545.1 Melanerpes formicivorus
TGCTCTCCTTCCCGAGGAGGTAGACGTGCTCTCCTTCCCAGGAGGTAGACGTGCTCTCCTTCCCGAGGAGGTAGACGTGCTCTCCTTCCCAGGAGGTAGACGTGCTCTCCTTCCCAGGTGGTAGACGTGCTCTCCCTCGGTGAGTAGACGTGCTCTCCCTGAGCTGGCAGGTAGACGTGCTCTCCATGGCGAGGGGGGACTTAGTGCACTGAGCCGTGCGGCAGGAGGTAGACGTGCTCCCCGCGGCCGGGCGGGCACTTAGCGCGCGGAGGCTGGAACCGCGGGGTAGACGTGGTCCCCGGGACGAGGGCCGCCTGGTATCGCCCGCCCGGCCCCCAACCCCCCCCCCCCCGCGGCGGCGTAAATGAAGAGAGGCAGTCGGCATGAAACCTTCTTTTATTAAGTGTTGTTTTCATCGAGCGTCTTTCATTAAAGGTTGTGTTCTGAAGCAGTCTTTTCTTCAACAGCGCTGTTCTCCGGGGAGAAGGTCTGCCGGCATCTCTAGAAATCTCCCCCCGCCCCTGACCGCCTCCCCCCCCCGCCCCCGTTGCCGGTTTGCGCGGCGCCCCCCCCTCCCGACGTTGCCTCTTGCCGCTACCCCCGCCCCCCCCCCGCTGCCGGTTTGCGCGGAGCCCCCCCTCCCGACGTTGCCTCTTGCCGCTACCCCCGCCCCCCCCCCGCTGCCGGTTTGCGCGGAGCTCCCCCTTCCCGCCGTTGCCTCTTGCCGCTACCCCCGCCCCCCCCCCGCTGCCGGTTTGCGCGGAGCCCCCCCTTCCCGCCGTTGCCTCTTGCCGCTACCCCCCGCCCCCCCCCCGCTGCCGGTTTGCGCGGAGCCCCCCCTTCCCGCCGTTGCCTCTTGCCGCTACCCCCCGCCCCCCCCCCGCTGCCGGTTTGCGCGGAGCCCCCCCTTCCCGCCGTTGCCTCTTGCCGCTACCCCCCGCCCCCCCCCCGCTGCCGGTTTGCGCGGAGGCCCCCCTTCCCGCCGTTGCCTCTTGCCGTTACCCCCGCCCCCCCCCCGCTGCCGGTTTGCGCGGAGCGCCCCCGCCTGCCGTTGCCTCTCGCCGCGGCCACCACCGCCCCCTCCACACCCCCGGGCCCCCGTTACCGGTTTGCGCGGAGCCCCCCCTCCCGACGTTGCCTCTTGCCGCTGCTGCCACCCCCAGCTCCCCACACCCCCCGGCTCCCGTTAGCGGTTTGCGCGGAGCCCCCCCTTCCCGCCGTTGCCTCTTGCCGCTACCCCCCGCCCCCCCCCCCCCGCTGCCGGTTTGCGCGGAGCCCCCCCCGCCTGCCGTTGCCTCTTGCCGCGGCCGCCACCGCCCCCCCCCACACCCCCCGGCCCCCGTTACCGGTTTGCGCGGAGCCCCCCCTCCCGACGTTGCCTCTTGCCGCTGCTGCCACCCCCAGCTCCCCACACCCCCCGGCTCCCGTTAGCGGTTT